>NC_142529.1:8499616-8574616 GCF_964205215.1 Stylophora pistillata
GTTCATGTCCATAAATATTGAAATGTAGCATTTATCTCCCGAGCGTAGTTTAAGAACTAGAAGTTGCCAAGCTATGTTACATGATCGAATTAAATAGATTAACAGCCCTCTCTATCAGCTAAGCTGCTGAAAAAACTGAGGCTCTTCAAAAGACGACTCAGATGTAACAAATGATGTTCTTCAGTTATATGAAAGTTAAACGCATAGAGCTGAATCCCAATTTAAAGGTGCCACTGAGGCGGTAAGGTAGCTTTCACGGTAAGCGATAAATTTTTCCGATTTTGACTGTTAACGGTAAAATTTGGAGGCCTTCAGGACGTTAAAGAGTTAATTTATAAGACCTTTGACAGTTCAACATGTATCAGGAATATATGTCCCTATGAGTTTAAACCAATTTAGAGTTTTTTCACAAGGTATATGAGTTGGAGGTTATTTCCAGACGTACCTAGTCTTTCTCCGACCGAGTGAAATGAAGCTATGACCCCCATCAATAAACAATTACTACTTTAAAACAATAACAAAGATCCCGATATTACAGGTAAAAACAATGTCAATAGAATTTGGCAAATCTAATATTTCTAATACTGGGCATAGTATTTTCAAAGCGCTGATGAAACTATGGCCGCAAACAATGTATCAAACGTCAACACAATCACTTTGAATTCTCATTGGCTAATGAAAATGTAAAATTTGCTCTGATTGGTCGCTGAGATCACGTAGCTATTGGTTCTTCGATACTCAGTTGAAAAGTACTCTTATGACTTAAAGGTAACATTATTACATTTAGTCCAAATGTTGAAGAGTTTACTGCGCCAAGGGCTGAAAATTATTACATTTCGAACTTAATTGAATTCAGGGTCAGTTGTAACACGTAGCTTTATAGCACAGATGCCTTTCGAACCCAAATTCGTAATAACTCGTACAAACAACCCTCACTGATTTCATTTGTTTTCCAGAGTTTGAAGTTGTTTTTCTTCCACTGGATCCTGAGCGATGAATTCATCAGAGGACTCGACCAGCAGCTGTCCCATAACATTCCCCGGTGATATTCCAGGGGAAAATGTTAGAGTGGCTCCAACCGTTGCAGCGGCTGTGTTCGATGTCTTTTCAAGCTTTATTGCTACAACAGCGAACTTTTTGGTCATGTGGGCCATAAAAAAGACACCTTCATTGCATACACCATCTGCTGTATTTCTCTTCAACCTGGCATTATCAGACTTCCTTGTCGGTATTTACGTCCAACCCCTATGCGCCATACACCTTTTGGCTGCTGTGGCTCACAATCTCTCCCTGTATTGTACGACTGGCGCTATGCTGTACCCATTTGGTGTTTACCTTTCGTTTTACTCGTTCATGACCATCGCTGCAGTAACTGTTGATCGATACCTCGCGCTTGTTTTACATCTGCGATATGCTGGCATCATTACTGTCAGGCGCGTGATCCAATTTAACATCGCAGTTGTGATTGCTACCTTTCCAATTGCGTTATGTTATTGGTTTGTGAGGATCGACTGGATCAGAACTGCTGCTCTCTTAATTGGCCTTTCCTTGACTATCGTGGGCACGTTAGCCATTCCCTTCTGTTATTACCATATTTTTATGATTTTGCGGCGACATAAAACGCAGCTACAGGATCAAAACAACTTAGCAAAGAGGATTCACGGATTTTCAAAGAATGACCTCTCCAAGTACAGGAAATCTGTCCTTGCAATTCTGTACGTACTTGGTGTAATGATGTTAAGTTATTTGCCTGGCACAATTAGTTTTGTGTTGGTGAATTTCTTTGACGTGGGCGTAATTAATATAAGCAAGAAAGTTCTTTTTGTCTCAGCTATGGTGGTGTTGTGGAATTCTTCGTTTAATCCATTATTTTATTGTTGGAGAATTACAGAAATTCGACGGTTTGCGATCTCGAAATGGCAACGCTTATGTAGAGTCAGCGGTCTATCGCACAATACTGTGCTCGTTGAACCAATCAAACCGTTCCACAGCAGATAAATCGACACACCTTGCAACTTCAGTGGAGCTAAGGAGCCCACCTGAATTTAACCCTCGACTGAAATGTTGCGGCGCACGTTTGGCTTTGCGGTCCATCGTAAGCGATGTTTTTCTTGCAAAATTGAGTTTAATGAGCGAGGGCAAACAATGTATAAACAAACAAAATGACAATGCTTGCAAACACGAAGCTTTGTAACACTGGACACATCATGAATTTAGAGTAAAAGTACACAAGCTATATCCAATAATACAGAATAATGAAATTCAGGTAAACATATAGACGTAATCATCAGGGATTTTTTCTCCGAGAAAATGACAAAATATAGTTAGGAACAAAAGCAGCGAGAACTCTTTCCTTCATGTTGCATATCAACCAGCCTCCTAGTCACTTTAGGGCGGGTCTACATTTAAAAAGTAAAAAATGACACAAGACATTTTAAACTGATATACGGATAGCTACGAGATAAACGCTACGAGAAAAAATATTTTCTGATGGCAGAACTAAAAGGGATGACGGTATCTTTTGTGCTTATTTAAATTTACGTGTATCTCGAACGAGTTCTCATCAGCTACTTCTTTATTTAATTCATTTGGGGCATCATGAAGATAACGTGATTTAAAAAAATGGGAGATGATTAGTCTTCTATAGTGTCACTGTGATTTTTGAGATAGCCTTTTTCTTTGAAAGTCCTCAAGTTTGCAAGCGAAATAATGAAAAACCTTTGGCTATCATACTTTCGTATCGGTGGCATCAATTACGTTTAAAAGTGTTCAGGAGAGTTTCCTGCTATGCTTTTATATACAATAGTAATTGAATAGTAAGAAAGACTGATCAATTTAAAGTTCTCAAATACGGTCTTAGGGTCTAGAAAGATATTTAATTAAAAAACGCATTGTGAAGAATGTTAAAAGCAGTAAAGGGAAAACTGACCCCACAGACTGATCTATTGCGCTGAAAAGCATCCAGGTCAAGCTGAACTTGTTACTTAAGCAAGGTTATCGTTGTTGTTGCGATACACATATCTCTTTCCAAATGTGAAGGTTGCAGGTCAGTCAATTCAAGGGAAAAGGGAATCTTAGCTCTGTACGGATATAAGTGAAGTTACTTGTCGCCAAAGGTTTTCGCAGCTCTTTAATTTGTCAGCTGTTTCACTGCTCAGCTCTCTCGGTAGTAACACGTTAAGTTCGTGTGTTTTCTTGGTTGTGTAAAATATCCTCAGAAAATTTGATTCTTTCTCGCTGTCGATCTCATCGACAACAAGGCCTGTAAAGAAGTTAGTAACTTTACTTCACAAAGGAGTAAAAAAAAAATAATCTGTCCAAGAGAAAAAGACTTTTTTTGAAATTAAAATTCCTTTTCTAAAAAATGTTGTTGCAACGCTTTACAAAGATGCGAGTAAGATATTGGCAAAAAAGAAAAAAAATTCACACAAAGTAGATAACCATGTGGTTCGAGGTTCGAGCCACTTTCAAGATCTTTTCAATAATTACCCTTCATTTTTCTGGCAATAGCTTAATAGAATGAAACAAAAGATTTTAAGAAAAGGAAGTATCTCTTGAGAAGAAATCCGCGTACACTCACTTTCCGATGGAACCAATTTGGTCACGTGATGCGTTTTAAAACACCAATCGCGCGAGGGCTGAGATAGGATGGGTTAGATAAAAAGAAGACACTTTTCAGATGATAAATTTATGTCATCTTGCTACCCGTTTGCTGAAAACCGAATGTATTGTTCAAGGACCGCCTCGTGTACTAACTGTAAATTTTTCTTTCATTTATTTCACAGTAATTATCCTAATTTGCTAAGCTTCTTCTCTTACTGAAGAAACATAAGGAGAAACGAACAAACACCATGACCTTTCGTGCTAATTTTAGCACTTTTACTGATATCAATAACTGCACAGTCGAATTTGATGGAATTTCTCCAAATGAAAATCTTCCTGTATCTATTTTTCATAACGTTGTCAACATTCTTTCAATCCCTGTTGCAACAGTGGCGAACATTTTTGTTCTGTGGGCCATAAAAGAGAGACCTTCGTTGCACACACCATCTTCGGTGTTTCTGTTTGTACCTGCGCTCTCCGATTTTGTAATTGGTGTCTTCATTCAACAGTTGATTCTCATGAGATCTATTTGCGCGTTGACCCATAATATTCGCTTGTACTGCACGTCCAGCGTTATAATTCTACCTGTGGGTATCACCCTCGCTGCAGTGTCCTTCGTCAACATAACAGAGATAAGTTTGGATCGATACCTGATTAGTACTACATCTACGATATCCCTAAATAATCATTGTAAGACGTGTGGTCACGTTTAATATCATTACATACGCTGTGCTCTTGCCAATGTCGATTTACTTCTGGTTCTCGGAGGAGTGGTTCCGTATGAGAGCTCTTGTGGTTGGGATCACATTAGCAGTTATCTGCATCCCTCTCATTCCCCTCTCGTATTATAAAATTTTCAAAATATTGCGACGGCACAAAAAACAGATACAGAATCAAAACGTAGCTACATGCATGCAAGGATTTTCTGAAAATGAAATTTCCAAGTACAGAAAATCCGTATTTGCGATTCTCTACGTTCTTGGCGCAGTCACCTTAAGTTACATACCATGTGGAATATGTGCGTGGATCCAGATAATGTTCCAGGTGGAGATAAACGAGTTTTTGATTAGTTCTGCAGGACTATTGGTGTTACTGAACTCTTCAATCAATCCTCTTGTCTACTGTTTGAGGATGACTGAAATTCGACGGTCTGTGGTTATGAATTCGAAAGTACGTAGCATATTTGGCGTGGATCGTGCAAGACAAGTTCGACCAGTCGGAAAAATCACACGGTGAGGGAGCGCGCAGAAATTTGCCCCATTCGGAGCATCAGCAACCTCTTACGTCTCCACCAGCCATTAATATCAACAGAATGTCCTGCCTATTTCCAAAACTTACCTTAATTATTATATTTTACATGATCAACGGCAAAGGTCGCTTAAAGTAAGAGTAATTATCTATCCTTGAAACTTTAAAATAACGCTTTTTGACGTTTCCAAGGGGTCTCTTGAGTTTAGGGGAAAATGAAACCACGTGTTGCATCAAGTCACTATACCTTGCGTAGATGCGTTAAAAATGAATTTTCACAGAAGGAGAGGGAATGAGTGTGAGGTGGGAGGGGGGAGGGGGGAGGGGAGCAAGAGAGAGTCTGGAGTAGGGAGGGGGATGCTGCAGCGGCTACGAGAGCGTCTTGATGAAACTTTAAAAAATACCAATTATATAACCTCAGGATACCCATTTACTTCACGAGTAGTATAACTAAGCACTATGGTACACAGCAATTCAAAGGAGAGGATTTCGTACTAGGCGGTATAAATCAGCCAATCACCTAGCTGGTGTATAATCTATTTCTCTGATTGACTGTGTACCGTAAAAGGCTGATAGTTTCTAAAGAAACTGCTTGGGGCTGCGTCGGTGGGGGTAATGAAATAATTTGGATATATCAACAAAGTTGAAAAGGTAAATTGGCAACCGTAACGATTACAAAAGCTGACGTGTCCGAAAAATCTACTTTTGGACACTTAAAGAGCTTTTTAAGTGATATTTTCGAAAACAGTGGAGGATCCCTTTAACATTCTTCATAATGCGTTTTTTAATTAAATATCTTCTGGCTAGACCCTAAAACCGGGTTTGAGAACTTTAAATTGATCAGTGTTTTTTACTATTCAATTGCTATTGTATATAAAAGCATAGCACGAAACTCTAGCTCTTGAACACTTTTAAACGTAATTGATGCCACCAATACGAAAGTATGATAAGCAAAGGTTTTTCATTATTTCGCTTGCAAACTTGAGGACTTTCAAAGAAAAAGGCTATCTCAAAAATCACACCGACACTTTCCAGAAGACTAATCATCTCTCATTGTTTTTAACCCCTTTATCTTCATGATGCCCCAAATAAATTAAATAAAGAAGTGGCTGATGATAACTCATTCGAAATACAAGTAAATTTAAATAAGCACAAAAGGCACCGTCATCCCTTTTAGTTCTGCCATCAGAAAACATTTTTTCTCGTAGTGTTTATGTGGTTCTTCTTTATTGATTAACTATAGGTAAATGTTGTAAACTTTCATGTTTTCAGTTTACTCCAAACTTTTACTCTAACATCATCAGAATACATATTCTCCATCGCTGCTTTTGTTCCTAACTATTTTTTGTCATTTTCTCGGAGAAAAAATCCCTGAGGATTACGTCTATGTGTTTACCTGAATTTCATTATTCTGTATTATTGGTGGTAGCTTGTGCACTTTTATTGTAAATTCATGATACGTCTAGAGTTACAAAGCTTCATGTTTGTAAGCATTGTCATTTTGTTTACATTTTGTTTATACATTGTTTACCCTCACTGGTTAAACTGAATTTTGCAAGAACTGACATCGCTTACGATGGACCGCAAAGCCAAACGTGCGCCGCAACATTTCAGTTGAGGGTTAAATTCATGTGGGCTTCTTGGCTCCACTTCAAGTTGCAAGGTGTGCCGAGTTATCAGCTGTGGAACGGTTTGATTGGTTCAACGTGCACAGCATTGTGCGGTAGACCGCTGACTCTACATAAGCGTTGCCATTTCGAGATCGCAAACTGTCAAATTTCTGTAATTCTCCAACAATAAAATAATGGATTAAATAAAGAATTCCACAACACCACCATAGCTGAGACAAAAAGAACGTGCTTATATTAAATACGCCCTCGTCAAAGAAATTCACCAACATAAAACTAATTGTACCAGGCAAATAACTCGATATCATTACACCAAGTACGTACAGAATTGCAAGGACAGATTTCCTGTACTAGGAGAGGCCATTCTCGGAAAATCCGTGAATCCTCTTTGCTAAGTTGTTCTGATCCTGTAACTGCCTTTTATGTCGCCGCAAAATCATAAAAATCTGGTAATAACAGAAGGGAATGGCTAACGTGCCCACGATAGCTAAGGAAAAGATAATGAAGAGAGCAGCAGTTCTGATCCAGTCGATCCTCACAAACCAATAACATAACGCAATTGGAAAGGTAGCAATCACAACTGCGATGCTAAACTGGATCACGCGCCTGACAGTAATGATGGCAGCGTATCGTAGATGTAAAACGAGCGCGAGGTATCGGTCAACAGTTACTGCAGTGATGGTCATGAACGAGTAAAACGAAAGGTAAACACCAAATGGGTACGGCATAGCGCCAGTCGTACAATACAGGGAGAGATTGTGAGCCACAGCAGCCAAAAGGTGTACGACACATAAGGGTTGGACGTAAATACCGACAACGAAGTCTGATAATGCCAGGTTGAAGAGAAATACAGCAGATGGTGTATGCAGCGAAGGTGTCTTTTTTATGGCCCACATGACCAAAAAGTTCGCTGTGGTAGCAATAAAGCTTGAAAATATAGTCAACACAGCCGCTGCAATGGTTGGAGCCACTCTGACATTTTCCCCTGGTATATCACCGGGGAATGTTATGGGACAGCTGCTGGTCGAGTCCTCTGATGAATTCATCGCTCAGTATCCAGTGGAAGAAGGACTACATCAAGCTCTGTAAAAAAAGTGAAATGAACTAATTTGGGTTCGAAACGCGTTTTTCCTAAAAAGCTACATGTTACATCTGACCCTGAATTTAATTAAGTCCGAAATGTAATAATCCTTGGCTCTGGATGCAATAAGCTCTTCAACATTTGGAATAAATTTAATAACGTTACCTTTAAGTCATAAGAGCAGTTTTCAACTCAGTGTCGAAGTACCAATAGCTAAGTGATCCAAGCGACCAATCAGAACAAAGTTTACATTTGCATTAGCCAATGAGAATTCAAAGTGATTGCGTTAACTTTTGGTACACTTTTTGCGGCCATAGTTTCATTTGCGCTTTGAACATACTATGTCCAGTACTAGAAATGCTAGGTTTGCCAAATTCTATTGACATTGTTTGCGCCTGTAATATCGGGATCTTTGGTATTGTTTTAAAGAAGTAATTATTTATTGATGGGGGTCATAGTTTTACTTCACTCGGTCGGAGAAAGACTAAATACGTCTGGAAATAACCTCCGACTCATATACCTTACGTAAATACTTAAAATAGGTTTAAACTCATAGGGGGCATATCTTCCTGATAAATGTTGATCTGTCAAAGGCTCTATGGATTAACTGTTTAACGTCAAAGGCCTTAAAATTTAACGGTCAAAATCGGAAAAATTTATAGCCAACCGTCAAATCTCCCCTACCCCCTCAGTGACACCTTTAAATTGGGATTCAGCAGTTCCATGCGTTAAACTTTCATATAACTGGAGAACATCATTTCTTACATTTGAGCCATCTTTTGAAGGGGCTCAGTTTTTTCAGCAGCTTACCTGATAGAGAGGGCTGTTAATCTATTTAATGTAACCTAGCTTGGTAACTTCTCGTCGTTAAACTACACTCGGGAGAAAAATGCTACATTTCAATATTTATGGACATGAACATGCAAAAACGAATCAGGTAAAAATGACCTGCCTTTGAGAAAATTACTTGTCACAAGAAATTGAAGTTTTAAGATAGAAAATGAAAATTGAATTTTTTTTTCATAACTGCTCTCTTAGCCTGGCATTGTGCCTGAGAAAACAACGCGTATGGATGCTGTGCTTTTAATTAGAAATTTAACACTACTCTGAGTTACGAAATAATACAAACGCTTACCTGTGTAAAATAAAGCTTAGAATTAAAATAATTCTTCTTTTTTTCAAAAGATCAGTCTTTTAGAATAAATCCATTCACGCCAAAAGGCTAGCCACCTCTTTTGAGTACAAGAGCTGAGTTTGGATATGTGAATTTAGATTTTTCACCCCACAACCCCTTTACACCTCTTTCATGTTGTAACGTTGTCGGAAATGCCGTGTGAACTCAACGAAGACAGCGAGGAACAAATACTCGATACGTGAAGACAACTTTAATAAAATAAAAACTGAACACGCTTTCATCCGAGCTACACACTTATATCTCGGCCGGCTAACAAAATTTCATGTAAAACAAACGAAATATCGTCACACATGTGACCGTTTCTCTTTCTTTGGCAAGAGATGTTGAATCAGTTTTGGCAATTCTAACTTTGAGGAATATCTGCAGAATATGTGATTTCAAGAGAGGACTATCCTCTCTTGATGCCAACGATCTAACGGAAGCGATATCTGAATGTAGTATTCTGATGTACGCTGACATTACAGTTCGATTCTGGGCGTCCTCCAAGGCCTCTTTCGATATATTATATTTCAAAGAACCTCAACGAAGAACTGTATAAAATTTAACACTATCTTTCTAGTAATAGTCTGTTTGTTTATGTCACAAAGACTGAAGCCATGCTTTTTGGGACCGCCCCAAGGCCTTCTGATTGGAAAACCAATAAAAAGGGTTCACGAGTTTATTTATCAAAGCGTGGTATTTGATGAAAGCCCTCGTTGGAACAAACACATAAAGCAAATAACATCTAAGGCGCGCAAACGCAACAGCAAGTGATGCCGTCTTCGCTGTAATTTGACGACTCAGAGTGCCATTCATTTTTATTACAACTTAATTAGACCATTTGTAGATTAAATGCAGAACTTGGAGAGCCGGTAGAATTTTTGTTGGTTCGACTAGCAGTTGCCTCGCAATAGACATTCTTAAGCGACCTGCGCTTCATGAAAAAAAGACCCCAGGCATGTACTTTTTAGCTTACAAAGAAATGTTTTTTGGAGTGATGCCCTAAATTTTCAAGATATGTTTTTTGGTTTTAACAAAGAGATTTACACAAGCATAACCCTATACAAAGCAATCTGCTTTATTTAACTGCTTTCAGAACGAAAATCGCCAAGAGATCTTTTTATCACCACGGATGTATTGTTTTAAATAAATTTTCTAGATGATGATATATTTTATAAATACAAATTTTAAGTATAAAATTTTTATTTTATGTATGCGTAGACTGAGACTGCTAATTAAAGTAACAAAACAAATCGAGCAATAGTCATGAATCAAAAAAATGGTAACTAAAGTACCGTGGCTTGTAATAACGTCATAATAGATTACCTTCAAGTGAGGATCTGCCTGGGTATGCTGTGGCTTAGTTCAAGTCTTATAAAAGGCTGTTGTTTTGCTATAGCAACACAGCGAACTAACCCGCTAGTATTTTCAGTATGCAGTAAATGGTTTGAACCCGGGGGTAACATGTGAAGGTGTAGTCTGATCGTCCGGGTGAGTGTAGTCCTGAGAAGGACTGTTGTCGGTGGTAGTGACTGACGTTTCGACAACCTGTGCGAAATTCATCATCAAAGTCAAGTGAATGATCGTTGTCAGTAGAATGTTCTTATTCCAGTTCGTGTGAAATGATCGGTTGGTTTTGCCGTGATGTTATTGGCTGTAAGACTCAAGTGACGTAAGTCGGTCGTGATCGGTCTGTTTCGATCTGTCGGTAAAGTTAGGTCGTTCTTTTTCGGTCGTTTGTGATGTTTATGTCGTGAATGAGTCGTTTGTATGGAGCGGGTAGTTGTTGACATCTGTTCAGGGGAGTCTGTTCTAAGTTAGTAAACCAGCTTTCCAGAGTCAGTCGTTGAAAATAGTCAGTGCTGTAGGTTAGGCATTGCGCAGAGTCCCAGTGAATGTTGTGGTTGGTAAGTCGATGGTGTTCAGCAATGTGATTGCTGACATCACCTTTCCTCGTCGCCCGTCTGTGTTCAGTCCGTCTTGTTGTGAGGTTTCTTCCAGTCTCACCGATGTAGGAGGCTTGGCAGTCGGAACAATTGATCTTATAAATCGTTTCCTGTCTGTTCCTCGGTTCGTCTTTGTCTTTAACGTTGGTTAGTAACTGACGTAGTGTGGTGATGGGTTTGTGGGCGACGCGGATATTGAAGGGTAGTAAGATGCGCGAGATGTTTTCAGACATGCCTTTTATGTACGGTATGGTTGCTGTAGTCGTAGGGGTTGCGGTGTCGTTTGTTTCGGTAGTGGTAGTGGGTCGGTGAGTGTTTCGTCGGATGAAGTCGTTGTAGTCGTTGTTGTACCCCTACGACTACAGCAACCATACCGTACATAAAAGGCATGTCTGAAAACATCTCGCGCATCTTACTACCCTTCAATATCCGCGTCGCCCACAAACCCATCACCACACTACGTCAGTTACTAACCAACGTTAAAGACAAAGACGAACCGAGGAACAGACAGGAAACGATTTATAAGATCAATTGTTCCGACTGCCAAGCCTTCTACATCGGTGAGACTGGCAGAAACCTCACAACAAGACGGACTGAACACAGACGGGCGACGAGGAAAGGTGATGTCAGCAATCACATTGCTGAACACCATCGACTTACCAACCACAACATTCACTGGGACTCTGCGCAATGCCTAACCTACAGCACTGACTATTTTCAACGACTGACTCTGGAAAGCTGGTTTACTAACTTAGAACAGACTCCCCTAAACAGATGTCAACAACTACCCGCTCCATACAAACGACTCATTCACGACATAAACATCACAAACGACCGAAAAAGAACGACCTAACTTTACCGACAGATCGAAACAGACCAATCACGACCGACTTACGTCACTTGAGTCTTACAGCCAATAACATCACGGCAAAACCAACCGATCATTTCACACGAACTGGAATAAGAACATTCTACTGACAACGATCATTCACTTGACTTTGATGATGAATTTCGCACAGGTTGTCGAAACGTCAGTCACTACCACCGACAACAGTCCTTCTCAGGACTACACTCACCCGGACGATCAGACTACACCTTCACATATTTTCAGTATACTGGATTTGCTGTGACGTAAGGTATGTCACAACAACCGAATTTTGATAAAATTCAATGCCTCATTGGTGGGCTGAGATTCCCCATATGTAATGTATCCTAAATAAACACATGCTGCTGATTCTAATTATAGAGTTGGTTGTTTCACTTTACAAAGCAAGGAAGTGTTGAAAGCTAGTCGTGGTGAGTACGATATTTTACGATTTAATGTACTGATGCGTTAATGCGAGAAAACAACTGATTTACGATAAATGCGTCAACGCCTTTAAAAATAGGATGTTTTTATTGAAAGACTATTACTGAATTGATTAGCATACTTGACACATCATGGATTGCTACAGAGGGACGTGGTTTTGATTAAATGATTATTTCTATGTCGCCCAGTAATATATTTTGTATAATCGCAATTGGATAATCTCTTGCTTAAAAAAATAAGGAGGACATTAAACACGGTACTTCCGCCAGTTGGGTCAAAATTGTTTTACTCCTACCTATCTAGCGTTTGGATAACATTTAAAATGCTTGTGTAAATTGAATCCCGTAGACATTCTGAATCTGTGCCTATTGAAACGCCTTAGGAAGTTTACAAATATTAAATGTACGAAATTTTTTTTACGCGCGGGTCAGTTATCTTTGGAAAAACAATGTTCAAATTCAGAAAGACGAAAACCGTTTTTGGTGTGTTTCAATGTAAGAAACAGGTAAAAACATTAATATGGCCATTCGAAATTGAAATTTTTTCATGTAAATGTACAGCCCATGAGCAGAGATTCTTCTTCTCGCAAAATATTCATTTGGTAACGTTTAATGTCGCTGCCTTGGCCGTCGTGAGTAGCTTAAGATTTTCAGTATTGGTAAAAACGCATGGTATATACAAATTGCAAATTGTAAGACAGTTAAAAATATTAATATGGCCATTTGAAATTGAAAATTTTTTTTATGGAAATGTACAGCCCATGAGCAGAGATTCTTCTTCTCGCAAAATATTCGTTTGGTCACGTTTAATGTCGCTTCCTTGGCTGTCGTGAGTGGCTTAAGATTTTCAGTATCGGTAAAAACGCAGAGTATAAACAAATTGCACACTAAATTAAACGTCAGTTCTAGGCGGGAAAATCTGTTTTCTTCGATATATTAATCTTATGGGTTTGATTTATGGGGAAGATGGAGATCGAACGATTTCTGGGTGCCTTAAAGACTCAGTTATTTTTCCCTTTTACTAATCGAACTTAATCTTTATTCTTGGAATCCGTTCTTCCCTCTTTGGTTAATTTTTTTTCCACCTCTTAAGTTGTCACTTCTTTCTCACAATAGTTTTTTTTTTCACGTATCTTAGTTTTGCAGAAAAATTTTTATTGCAGTTTCTTACTTTTGGTTTCATCAGTCACACGACTGAAATATCGAACACCACACTTCTTTTTAAAATGGTAAGAGGTATAAAAGTAATTTTAGAATAAAATCTGCTCTCGCTTTACAAAACTGAAATGTTTTGGACATTCAATGGACATTCGAAATTAGAAAAAATCATATTAATCTTCAAGATAAATGGCTTAACTCAACATCATGCCTTTAACTTCCATGAACTACTTAGCGAGTCCCCTTCGAAATGTAACAGTCATAAACATCGAATGTGAATACGATTAGAGAATGAAGTGTTACGTCAGTTGAACACTGTCAAACTGATAAGTTGCTTTATTTTCCAAAAATATTGGCTGAGTAATACATTGGTACTGTAAGGAGAAGGAACAAGTTAAACAATTCTTAAGTTTTAGAGTCTGAGAGTGAAAGAGTAAAAGCAGACACGATGTATGAACGGAAAGTTCTGAAGTAAAAACTGACAAACTAAGATGTAATGTTGTTCTATATAAGATGGAGAAGCTGGAAAGCGGTGTAGTTCTCAATTTAGCTTTTCTAAACGAGTTTTTTTTCTTTGTTTTGAAGGGAAAGCGTTAGTTTAGTTTCATACTCTTGGCTACCTTAATTATACGATCGGAATACTAAACAAGACTGACACTTCCTTCTTCAAGGGTAAGCCGCAAAAATAAAGGAAAAGAAGCTTACTTTTCTTTCCCGTATGAAATATGTCTACACCGCCTCAAATAAGGCAGAAACCAAATTCATGAACAGAGCACTTCAGTAAAAAAAGGAGCCACAATGTTTTAAAATGCACTTTTTGAAGGAAACTGGAAAGTCGTGTTGATACACCTCAATCTCTATAGTGATGTTTTCAACCGATCGAACTTGTCGCTCTGCTCTCACGTGAGTACCTTGCATTTATCTTTGTTTCTTGCTATTGGTCTCATCATTCAACCAATTAGGGCTCTGAGCAAAGGATGTTTATTTTTCCAAAGGTTGTCATTTTCCTGCTTAAGAAATTGAAATATTTCGAATACAAGTTTTGGATATTTAAAGATACAAGAGTTACAATTTTAAATAATTTGAACATACAGGTGTAATTTGATTCAACTTTTTATTCCATTGCTAGAAATCGGAAAGACGGAGCCACCTTAACTCTTTTAATTCTATAATCCCATAGCTCCTATGAAAATTTCGCTCTAACGAAGGGCTAACGCTCGAAAAGTCAGCTTTGAAACTCTTAAATGTGACAAATTTACGTTAGTAACTCAGCTGATAATATCAGATTAACATGTTACTCACTTCTATAACTTGAAGGTTTTCAAAATCCTGCGCTAAAATTTTTTGGATTGAAACTTGCTAATCTTGGTGATAGAGATATAAATCTCTGGCTCATCTCTCTGTTTACTCTTGCCGTTTGAACACTGTACGCATATGGTACATTTATATTGTAAGGAGAAACTGCATGTTCATCATGATGTGATGATGGAAAACACTTATAGAACTCTGAGACAACGTGGAACACAATTTTATTCAATTTTAGCCTTATTCTCTTGTGATATCCTCTGACTACACGTGTGATTAATACCTGGCTATTTGCATTTACGTTTTTTGTCAGGGAAAGTTTCCTTTCACTTCCTTACTTTTCTTTTCATCAGTCACAACATCTATAAACTAAAGAAGGGATGTTTTTATTAAAATGTAAGCTGTTCGCATTCAGTTCTGCGTCATTATTGCTTCTTACATTTCATTTTCCATAGATAAAATCGACATTGTTATTTGACCAAAACAAAACGAGTTTTATCGAAAACACTGGACCCATGTTCCTTTTTCTGAGAAAGGAAAAAGTTGACAGATGATAGCAAATCGTCTTTTAGAAGTCGCCTTTTATTCCGTATTCCAGCGATTACTAGTTTATAACGATTATCAAGAGTTAAAAGACAAAGGCAGTAACGAGTGACAGGAATTGTACTTTTATTTTAATACTTGCGGCTCACTTCATCTGTGAGAGACTTTCGTCAAAGATAACAACGAATACATCAATCAGGACACATTTAAACAACGTTATGTGCAGTTTTACCATCGTATTAAATTTCTTAGATTAAGTTCAAGTCCATTATATCCCTTCGCAACGCGATGTGTAAACCAGATCTGTCACACAATTCAGTTACTTATATCTAAAAGGAAACGATGTATTCGCGAACCTCGGAATTCAGTGTTGAGGGGTAACTGGTTTTTGAAAGACAAATGGACGATTGTTGGTTGATTTATATGTATTAGATCATAAAATATGAAAGCGTTTTACCAAAGAAACTATTAAGGAAAACTTGGTGGCTATTTTTTCCTGTCGTCTGCCACTTTGTCAAATAACTTAGCCTGGCCGAATGTCAAATTTAACATAGAAGACCCGTAAAGTTGTCTCGAGGGAAGGGTTGTCCCGGGAATCCGAAACTATATAAATGGGGCTTAAACCCGCTCTACACAATGTTTTTCTTGCGCGATCAAGACGGCCGATCCCAAGCGGGAAAGATAGGCCCACCTTGTCCTTGTCCACTCGGGTAGGCAGTCGAACATTTTGAAGAAGAGCAAGACAGCAAAGTAAGACAGCCCCGGCCGGACCAATACTCATGGTCTTAAAATAACTGAGGAGAATTTGCTACCTTTCTATGATATCAAGAAATGGATAGATATTCTAGTCTTCTCGAATAAGGACAAATAAACCGTAGGTCCCGTCTCTTGCAGGGTTAGGGGTAGGAGACGTTAATTTCCCACGCACGAGATTACTTTGTGGTGGATGTCCTCCCCCGGGTGGAATAGGTGGGTGTTTACAGAGCCGTTCTGAAAACCACTTCCGTAATAACGCACCCTGTCCAAATAATGTCTTTCTTTCTTTCTTTCTTTTTTTCTTTCTTTTTTTCTTTCTTTCCTTCTTTTTTTCTTTCTTTCAAAGCTTGATGAAAATACAAGGTGCTGTGGCTAAATGCATTCTAAACCACTGATACCTGAACTAAACCGTCAGCCGTTTTTTGGGATTGCAAAAGAAAAGAAACTCGGTGGCCGCTTAATTGTAAATTTAGTCTTTCAGATCAAAAGACAATTTGGTTTTTTTTCACTTAGATTTAGCAGAGTTCGAGGTATCGTTGTATCGTGGATTCGACTTGCTTTTAGTTTTTATTTTGTTTAATTTTGCTTTTTCTTCCACAATTTTAGTTGTTTGTTTTCTCACGTACGATGCCATCCCTTTCCACACGCAGGAGGGATTCGTAATGAGTAACGCAGAGGGAACCTTAAAAGCAGTCTGCATAGGCTTAGATGTCGCCATATTTCTTCTCAAGACCAATCGTGGCCTAAAAGCGACGGAGTTTTGTAATGAGTGTGTAATTCTACCCCAAAACTTTGACTCTGGTACTCACCTTGAAATCTCTGAAGACATAATCAATGTGTACTGTGCCATCTCTGGTTACACAAATGCTGCAAGATACAACGCCACAAAACTTCTCAACAAGCTCCACCGAGCTACAATACTAACCATACAACTGGGAGACAAATGTCATGAGCAAAATCGCTTTGAAGAGGCAAAGCAAGTTTTTGAAAGCGCAGTTACCATCTTAAAAACGACTGGCCATGGTAGGGAAGAAGCAGTCGCTCACGGAAGACTTGGAGTTTTACATAGTACTCTTTGTGAAAAGCAAAAAGCAATAGGACACCACAAGAAAGCGCTTGACATTGCGATAGAAATTGGTGACAAACAAGGAGAAGGAGCAAGTTACGGGAACCTCGGATGTGTCTCCTATACCCTTAGCGACTGTCAGACGGCAAAAGAATATCACGATAAGGGAATTGCGATCGCGATTGAAACTGGGGACAAAGAGAACGAAGTAACAAGTAACAGAAACCTCGGAATTTTGTTTCGAAGCCTTGGCGAATATGACAAGGCTAGAGAATATTACGAGAAAGCACTTGCCATTGCGAAAGAAATCGGAGACAGAAAGAGAGAGTGTGCAAATTACTTGAGTCTTGGAACTTTTTTTTGCGAGCTTGGAAAATATGGGCCGGCTAAGAAATGTTTGGACAAAGCACTCAACTTGAGTATAGAAACTGGTGACAAAACAGTAGAAGCAGGTGCTTCCGTCGGATTGGCGACTGTGTTTGCTTTTAGTAAAGACAAAAAGAAGGCAAAAGAACAGTGTGAGAAGGCGCTTTCCATCACCAGGGAATGTGGCAATAGAGCTATCGAAGCTGACGTTTACCTAAGCGTTGGTAACCTGAATTTCCAAAAGCTTGATGAATACGACAAGGGAGAAGATTACTTACAGAAAGCTCGCTCCATAAGCATCGAAATTGGAGACAAATTGACTGAGTTTCAAAGCCTTTACTGTATCGCAAACTTAAAGAGATCACAATCAAAGATTGAGGAGGCAAAACAATATCTCTTTCAAAGCATTGAAAAATATGAACACATGAGGTGTCTTCTGAAAGGAAACGAAGAATTTGAAATATCTTTGCTAGAAAAGCACGGTCGTTTTCCCTTAAAGATGCTCACTAAATTGCTTTGCAATACTGGAGAATTTCGAGATGCTCTTTATGTCGAGGAGCTGGGACGAGCAAGAAGCCTCACAGAATTCATGGCAAACAAGTGTTCTCTCGAAATCCACATCTCAGCTGATCCAAAGACATGGTTCGGGATCGAAAACATCGTGAAAAAAGAAAGGAATTGTGTTTTTTTGTAAATTTCGTATTACGAGCGACAAGTTTTTCTCTGGATTTTGAAAGCAAATGAAGACACCTGCTTTCGATCAACAGACAAAGTGGAAAAAAACACTCTTATTTCTAAGGGATTTTGCAGTGTGGAAGAAATATTCGAAAAGAGCGCCGATTCCGTGCGTGTTTTACCCCCAGAGAATTGCGAAAATCGACCTTTGGATGACTATGAGATGACATCTGATGATGAAAAGAATGAGGGTAAAGATACCGGAATAATTCCTTTGTGTTACAAATGGATCATCGCTCCTGTGGCAGATTTACTTACAGAGCCTGAAATAATTATTGTGCCGGATCGTTTCTCGTACCGAGTCCCATTTTATGCCTTGCGCGATGAATCAACCGGAAAGTATTTATCAGATAATTACAGAATCCGCATCATCCCTTCTCTGACGACTCTCCGGCTCATTCAAGAATGTCCAGCGGACTATCTCAGCCAAACTGGTGCTCTGGTGGTCGGTGATCCTAAAGTTGGCCAAGTGCTATTCCAAGGACGAAGAAGGGAAATTTCGGAGTTGAAATTTGCTAGAAAGGAAGCAGAGATGGTTGGTCAATTGCTGGGCGTAGCACCTTTGTTAGGAGCTTATGCAACAAAGGAGGCAGTACTTCAAGCAATGCCTTCAGTGAGTGTGATACATATCGCCGCACATGGACATGCCGAAAGAGGAGAGATTCCCCCTCTGCCCTCAATGTACTACTAGCAGCATTCCACAAGAGGAAGACTACCTCCTGACAATGTCCAAGATTTCAAGAGTTCAAGTGCGAGCTAAGCTAGTAGTACTTAGCTGCTGTCACAGTTTGCTTGGATTGATTAAAGACGAAGGAGTTCGTGGACTTGCTCGAACATTCTTAGCATCCGGTGCACGTTCAGTGTTGGTAGCTTCGTGGGCCATAGACGAAGCAACGATGACGTTCATGAAACGCTTTTACAAACATCTTGTTCGTGGAGAAAGTACCGGTGAATCTCTTCGTCAGGCCATACAGTGGTTGAGACGCTACGGCTTTCCCAAACCTCGCCAGTGGGCTCCGTTTGTGCTGATGGGGGATAACGTGACAATTGATTTTCGAAAATAGGGTAAGTCTGGTTATAATAAACGATTTTCTTTGATTAACATAAGTTACCTTAGCTTGTTCAAGTAATTAACTTGTGGACGATTTTTTTTTAATCTGTTCGTTTGTTTTTCTTTGTTTTTCATCGATAATATTTCAAGTAAAAGATGGTTTTGTATAATACACAGATCCGGAAGAGTTTGGCAAGTCGTTTTCTTAAATAAGCTTTGAATCAGAGTTACTTTTTTATGAAAGATATTCAGGAACTATTGCTCAACTTCAATACGATACTTGACACTATGATAATGAGGACAATCTGAGAAACATAAGCCAACGTTAAATAAATTATATCAACAAAAACAATTAAATGATAATCTAATTGTTGCATTTGGAATAAACAATACCCAATGATACTACAATAGAAAATTCGTGTAAAATTGATTTTTTTTAAAATAGTAAATTTGTTCCGTATGTTTTAAAAATTAATAGTGACAAATGTATATTGTTTATTTAAGGTGAAAAGAACTCAAGGAGGAAAACAATGAGACAGCGAAGAAAAAGGAGCAGTGACTGATCCCGTGCAAAGATTATCCTTCCTGTACATCGTCTTTAAATGGACACTAGTATCACTTTGCAAGACATTTTTCTTTTCAAGTTTGGTAATTGCTTTTGCATGCTTTTGCAAACATGGCTGAATAGAAAGCGGACAACACTGAAAGCCACAATTCAGCCGTTTGATCCAGTAAGTGAATCAATAGAAGGACTAAACAGAAAAAGTTGATGGGATAATTGAACTCTGGAAATTGGCTAGCTGTTTAAAAATACGAGAATTTTGAAAAGTCTAGTTGGAGTCGCAATTGCAAAACTAAAAGATTAAGCCTTTATTCAAACTTTCATGGCCGATCCGGTTTCCAACTCTCCTTTAGAAAAATAGTGTTCAACATGCGTAAGTGAGAATCAAAGAGTGATAAAAACTATGGACAAGGAAGGTAATAATCGATTGGGGTAGAGAATGAACAATGCGCGAGATTCAAACGCAGCAATCAAACAAAGAAGAAAACAATAGTGCTCGAGATACAAACGCAACAGTCAGACAAAGAAGAGAAAAAGTAAGGCGCGGGAAACAAGCGCAGCAGTCACTCAGAGATTAGAAAAAACTGCGCGAGAAACAAACGCAACATTCAAGCAGAGATGAGAAAAAATAGTGCGCGAGAAACAAACACAACAGTCAAACAAAGATGAATTAAAAAAGGGCGCAAAAAAAAGGCTACAATCAAATAGAGAGAGGAAACAGTACGCGAGAAACAAACGTAACAGTCAAACAGGGATAAGAAAAAAAACAGTGCGCGAGAAACAAACGCAACAGTCACACGGAGATGAGAAAAAAAAGTGCGCGAGAAACAAACGCGACAGTTAAACAGGGATGAGGAAAAACAGTGCGCAGGAAAACAAACGCAACAGTCAAACAGAGATGACAAAAAAAGTGCGCGAGAAACAAGCGAAACAGTCAAACAGAGATGAGAAAAAACAGTGCGCGAGAAACAAACACAACAGTCACACGGAGATTAGTATAGGTAATCGCATTGGGCCGTATAAAATTAAGGATTAATATCACTTGTGTGTTCAGAAGTTGCTGAAATTAGCCGCCAAGGGCAATTTTCAGCAACTTCTAAAGACACAAGTGATATTAATCCTTACTTTTACGGGGACCCATTGCGATTCCTTTTTAATGAAATTGAGGGGAAAATTACTGAATATCTGAATGCGCTCTTCAATAATCAGTCGTAGGAAGCCATTTAAAGTTAACAGAGAATCAATGGCCACAAACGCACGAATGAGCTGAAGGAGATTTTATTTTTGCACAAAGATACCAGGAATTTGGATAGTTTTGATTTTAGATATCTCTCCAGTGATGCCTGCAGTACTTTCAGGCAGTCGGGCTCATATTAATCCCCGTTTTCTTTTCGCAACTCGGCATAAAATTGCACCAGTGTTCGGTGGAGGACATTGCTCTCGTACTCTTCTAAATTTGCTTGGAAGTTTCTTTAATTCGCCCACTTTTTAAAAACGTTCTTCCAATACTCCGTGCTTTTCCTCGTGTTTCCGTTTTCACTCCTGTCTTTTAATTCTTGGATATATTCCTCGTCAACAATCTCGAAACGAGACACCATTGTTACAGAAAATCTTCAGCAACAACTTTTCGATAGCATAAGCTGTTGCTAGGCAACCTGAGTACGAATCATGAGCTAGTAAGTTTGCCCTCTTCTCAAGCAAAATTAAGAAAAAATTCCCTCTTCATTGACCAATCAGCATTCAGTAATTTTGCCCTCTATTTAATTAGTATGGGTAATCGCGTGGGGCCGAGTAAAATTAAGGATTAATATAACGCGTGTTTTCGGATATTGCTGAAATTGACCAAGTCGCGCAGCGACGAGGGCAATTTCTGCAACTTCCGAAAACACAAGTGATATTAATCCTTAATTTTACGAGGAACCATTTGATTACTTGTTTATAATATAAGGGGCAAAATGTTTTCTTACTGATCTCGCGCAAAACGGGACGCCTTTATTACAAAACAAACAGAAATTTCTTAACCTTGGCAGCCGTTCCTAAGCGATTTTCAGCCAATCATTTTCAAGTAATTTTTCCCGGAGCAATTACAAAAATTAAGAAAAAGGCCTCTGTCTTGACCAATCACAATTCAGTAATTTTGCCCTTTGTATGATAATAAGAAAAAAAAGTGCGCGAGAAACAAACACAACAGACAAACAGAGATGAGAAAAAACAGTGCGCGAGAAACAAATGCAAGGGTCAAACAGAGATGAGAAAAAACAGTGCGTGAGAAACAGCACAACAGTCACACGGAGATGAGAAAAAAAAGTGCACGAGAAACAAACGCGACATTCAAACAGAGATGAGATTAAACAGTGCGCGAGAAACAAACGCAACAGTCACACGGAGATGAGAAAAAAAGTGCGCGAGAAACAAACGCTACAGTCAAACAGAGATGAAAAAAAAACAGTGCGTGAGAAACAAACGGAATAATCAAACAGAGATGAGAAAAAACAGTGCGCGAGGAACAAACGCAACAGTCAAACAGAGAAAAAGTAGGGAGTGAGAAACAAATAGTTAAACACAGAAGGGAAAATAGTGAGCGAAATACAATGTATTTAAACTCTCAGGAATGATTCCATTACTAACCAGATAGGTAATAAGAAGATAATAAAATATCATGAGGGGATAATCATATTGTTTGACTCAACATAAATTCTTAAAGCTATAATCACAACAGATGTATGGAGGAAAAAGAGGAGAGTTGGAAGAGAAAGATGTTTTTCGTCCTGTCACGAGCTTGAAACAAAGAGAAAATCGAGAATTGATATCTTGATCTTGCCGGGGAGTGAAAGGCCGGGTTATATCAGCTCTCTTGTCGAATTCATTAATAGATACAAATCACATGTGTAAAACTGAATTAATTTTAAAAGATCAGTCTTCCTCAGAAATCTGTTCGTACCTACAGGCACCTGTTCTGAACGCAAGAGCCTCTTTAGACAATCACAACTTCTTCCCTCTTTTTTCGATGGTCATTTTTTGCGATTTTGTCGGTTAACGGTTGAGTTTCAGGGCCCTTAATTAAAACTTGAAGACAGTTCTACTGAAATTGAATCGATATTGACTTTTTGTCATTTGGAGTAAATTATTCAGACCATTTCATTTATTCCAGTGCGGAAATGCAGTGAAAAGTGATATCCTTAAGCGTCTACTGAATAGTCGATTATTACTCAAGAAATTTTATTTAACTGCTTTCAAAACGAAAATCGCAATGATATCTTTATCGCCACGGATGTATAGATTTTCTAGATGATGGTATTTTGTATAAATACATATTTTAAGTACAAAATTTTTATTTTTTGTATGTGTAGACATAAATTTTATGCAACTTTAATGTAACATAAATTTTAAGTAATTTTGTGCTCGGGGCTCGTAATGGAAGCACGTTACTTTCAAGCTCCTGAAAGTAGCACCCTGAGCCATGAAGTAAAAAAAGGCGTCGGTCAGTCTGTCTGCATAAAATTCTTTTGTTAATAACCTGTCATTATCATAAGAGGAAACACATGTGGCTGATGCTTCGAGCATTAAAAGCCATCTATCTACCCCCTAACGGTCAATCATCACTCAGTCAAGTCAACTTTATTATCAACAACGTTGACATTTCCAGGGGTGGAAGTGAGTGCTTTTCCGTTAAACTTCTCCTGTAGATATTGTGACCGCACTTCCTTAAGGAACGCAACTCTGTGGCTGCCTACTTGAACTGGTTGATGATATACTAATGATGAATTCCCTTCAGAGCCGTTGTAATACCGCTCTAAATAAGCGGAGAGCTTCTAGAGGCACATCGCACACCCTAACCCGAGATTAGGGTTAGGGTGTGCGATGGGAAATCTTTCAGATGGGAAATCTTTCAGATGGTTTCAGTCATATTTGGAAAACCGAACACAAAAATGCTCCGTGAACGGGTCGCTATCCAGTAGCTACTCGTTGCCTTGCGGCGTCCCTCAAGGGACCATCCTCGATCCATTATTGTTCTTATTAAATATCAACGATCTTCCAAATTGCTTATCAAATTGTAAACCGAGAATGTATGCCGATGACACGCACCTCACATATGCGGGAAGCAATCTTGAGAACGTTCAGTTTTGTCTAAATGAAGACCTAGAAAACGTCTTCAACTGGCTACAAGCGAACAAACTCACGTTGAACATGACTAAAACCGAATTCATGCTAATAGGGTCGAGGCAGAGACTGAATACTCTCACAGCTTCACCAACAATTAGAATGAACGATACTCAAGTGAGCCAGGTTACAGCTACAAAATCGCTTGGTGTAATAATAGACGATAAACTCGATTGGCAGAGTCACATCGAAAAACTAACGAAAAAGATCGCCTCTGGTATCGGGGCCCTAAAGCGAATTAGGCACCTGATCCCAGCATCAACCTTACATCTCATCTACCAAGCTTTAGTAAAACCTCACTTTGATTACTGTGACATTGTTTGGGGTAGCTGTGGGAAAACGCTACGAGGCAAACTGCAGAAATTGCAGAATAGAGCAGCCCGTGTGTTGACATTCTCTAACTATGATGCTGATGCAACTGAGCTACTCGAGTTTTTAGGGTGGAAAAATCTTGCACGCCAGCAGGAAATCCATAAAGCCACCATGATGTTTAGATGTCTGCACGGGCTAGCTCCAAGGTATCTATATTCAAAGTTTACGTGGCTTGACTCCGCTTATGACCTCAGGGACTCTGAGAATAAGCTCAATGTTCCGCTATCGCGCACTAATTATTACAGATAAAGCTTTAGCTACAATGGCGCCACATTATGGGACAGTCAACGCGATATAAGGAACACAGAGTCTCTGGGGTTATTTAAACGTAAGATCAATGACATTCTTTAAGTCTAACGCACGGCATTCACGGAAAACAGCTTTAGTGTTATAGTATGTAGTTTTAATTTTAAATATCTTAGCGTATGTGATATGTATTTTTATGGGCTGATGAATTGATCGTGTTTAAATAAAGATTAAATAAATAAATAAATAAATAAAATAAGGGTCGACTTCTCTTCCCCTCCAGGCTTTCTGTCAAGTCAATTAATCAAAAGTGTAGCCATGACATATAGTTTTTGCAGGGAGCGCTACACTTCGGTACTTCACTGGTGGGCTGAGATTACCATATGCTGTTGACTATAATTATAGAGTTGGTTGCTTCACTTTACTTTACAAAGCGAGAAAGTGTTTGAAGTCAGAGTCGTGCTAAGTATGATATTTGATAATTAATGTACTGATGCGTTAATGTAAGATATCAACAAGTTTACGTTAAATACATCAACGCCTTTGAATAAGAGCTGTTCTTACAGAAACCATTACTGAATTGATTAGCATACTGACACGCCATGAATTGCTAAAGAGAGAGGTAGTCATGGTTAAATTGTTTCTGTTTTTTATAATCACAATTGGAAAAATCTCCATGCTAAAATAAGAAGGACACTATTTCAGTTTCTTACTTTTGGTTTCATTAGTCACACGACTAGAATCTTGAACAAGACACTTCCTTCTAAAAAGGAAAGTGGTAAAAAGTAATTTTCTCAGACTAGTTACTGCCATTCATCTTTGTTTTGCGAGGAAAGCGTTATTTCACTTTCATACTCTTAGCTTCCCTGATCATACGATAAGAATACTAAACAGGATACACTTCCTTGCTTATGGGTAAGCAGCAAAATATGGAAAAGAAATCAACTTGCATTCCTTTCCCGTTTAAGAATATGTCTTTACCTCCTCAAATCAGACACGACACAGAAACCAAGTTTATAAACAAAAACTTCTTAAGTAAAAGAGGGAGCCAAATTGTTTTGCAATGCACCTGATGGGCGAAACTGGAAAGTGATTGTGACTTTTTTCAACCAATCAAACTCAGTACATTGTTTTCACACGAGCTGCTTACATTTACCTTTGCTTCTTGCTTTTGGTCTTATCGTTCAAACAATTAAAAGGACCCTTACCTATCTGTTATCCCTTCAATTTCTCAGAGTGACCATGATGGATTTTTCCTTACGAGAGAGTAATTTTCCGTGAAGTGTCAAAGTACTCTTTTTGGTTTTGCTTTACGTTGCTCTCTGATTGGCGGGGTTTCTCGCGCCACTTTCACAACGAATCAGATGCAACTTGGTCGCCTGCGTTTCCCCGCGCATTAGGTAGTTTGGTTGTTTTTACTTTGAGTTCTCTCATTGGCTCTTAAAGGTAGTTCCTTTCTTCTGATTGGCTGTTGTGATAACTTTGAGTTTGGTTTTCAATGAAGTAAAAACGACCAAACTGTTTGAAGCGAGGGAAAACGCCAGCGACGAAGTCGTGATTGGTGTTTGTTCGCATTTGATTGGTTAAGGGGGTGGCGCGAGTTTTCTGAACTAATCGATATAGATAGATAGATAGATAGATAGATAGATAGATAGATAGATGGCTTTATTCAAAAACTTAGCAGCCAAAGGGCTGAATTATGTTATTGCTACAATACAAAGTAAAGATATAGAAAAACTAGACAAAAGAAAAATTACAAAATGTATTTGAAATGTGAAAAAATAATCTATACCTGTATATAGCGGTTATAAATTAATGACAGGAAGATCGTTTCACCATTACTCTGAGTTTCACCCAGCTTGCGCTGCGATCGTCAGACGGTTAATTATCGATGGAAAACATGCCGTGCTATGAAGTAAATTTATGAATAGAAATTATAGTTAAAATAATAGGAAGCAATTAAGAAGACAAAAGAACTGTTTTTATTGGTTTCGCAAGTAGAACTTGTTTTCATGGCGGCACTTGAAAATTAGTTCTGGTCGTTTGTTTAATGAAGTGGATTTGTCCGCGGTGATAATGAGGAATTTTTCGGCAAGGCAGAGGTTGCATGTTCTTGAATTTCCTTTGTAAGATGCGGCTTTGTGGATTGTCGACCAATGAATGGAGTAGGGAATGTTGGTGCTCTTAAGTTCCCAAATGTATTTGGATAGCTCGATGCTGTTAGCGTAGGCTTTCTTTCGGAATGAGAGGGAATGCTGCGTGTATCTTTGTTTAAAAGAATTTTCTGTTAGGCCGATGTAGTTTTTTGCCCGTTTGGTCTTTGTTTGTGGTGACTTTAGCCTTGTAAATTAAGGAGGAAACGAGGCAATTGTTCTGTAAGGGGCAGGCTTACTCTGCAGTTGCACTTGCGGTCTTGGCTGGTCGGGGGGGGGAGGGGGGGCTCAGAATTTTCTCATTGTGCCTCCTTATAAAAGAATCCATGTTGTCCATACAACTGTTGCTGACTTTTGTGGTGTTTTTGTTAAAGATTTTGTGGTATTTGTGAGAGGTGGGGAAGTGCTTCTGAACAAGTGTAAGGAAAGTTTTAACGACGTTAGTTTGGACGTTTTTGCTGAAGGGGGGGTTGAACCAGATTATCTGTCTTCTTCTTCTTTTTGGGCGTTCACGGGAATTAGGGGGTGAAGGTCTGGCTGGCTTGAAGTAGGAGAGATGGGTGTTATATCCGCTTGATTTCAGGGCGTCTTCGTATGTGGGCTTGGCTTTGTTGAACACATCTTCGTTGCAGGAGAGGTCACAGATACGCCGGTTAATAGACTGTGGAAGGTGCTTGATGATGGAAGGGGGTTGGTTGGATTTAGCGTGGACTTAGAGCGGATGGTTGTTGCGTTTTCTGTAAGGGCAGTATGTTCCTTTCGTTAGGTTTAGTGAGACATCGAGGAAGTTGACTGTCTTTAAGTTGGTGTTTATGGAGATTGAAAGGTCGTATTGTTTACCTGTATATATAATATATATATATATATATATATTTATTAAAAACTGGATCATTGGATAATGCAATTCAAGACTTTTTATTGGCTTAGCCATTATGGTATATCAGCCAATATACCATAATCTACAAATATGGTAAGCGTACGCGTCAGCTTAAGATCAAAAGGGAGCTAAAAAATCCAGTTTCTTCTTACAAAAAAATAATTTCTTGGGGGCGTTTTTAATAAAACAATTATTCCACTCGCGCTTGTTGGATATGAGATGATTATAGCCAACTCGGCACTACGCGCCTCGTTGGCTATCTATCATCTCATATCCAACGCGCGCTTGTGGAATAATTGTTAAATATATGTCAGTGTATAAAAGACGACAAGTTAAATAATCAGAGATATTACATAATTACATGTTCATAACTGAGATAATTTTAATTATAAAACGGTGCTACCCTTCAATGCATTGTTATTAATAAAACTTAATTGTGTTCCTTTAGTTGAAAACTTGGCGAGACTAAATGTTCTTTTCTTCCTTAAATTGTAATGGCAGTTATTATCGGGAGGCAAAAGTTTTTTCAATTTGTGTCCTGGTCTGCTTGCTTCCTTAAATAGTTCACATGTAATCATATGACGCCTCTCCGATAGTTTTGCCAAACCAGTTTCATCCAGTGCTTGCTCGTAACTTCTGTCCGGATGAATAATGCGCAAGGCACGCTTCTGACATTGCTCCAGGTCATTGGATAGGTATTGTGGTAGCCTATCATGAAATACTGTACAGGCATATTCCATCACTGATCGAATACACGTGGTGTAGAAGGTTGTAAGTTCCTTTGGTTTAACTTGAGCTCGTTTAAGTTGACTCAGAAAGTATAAACGCTTGTTAACTTTCTTGATAACTTCATCCACATGATCATTCCACTTGAGATCGTTTGCTACGGTTACGCCAAGAATTTTGGCTCTGCTGACGCAATCAATGTTCTTTTTATTGACCTGTATTGGCTCAAAGACCCTGTTGGGTCGTGCAAAGCTAATCCGCAATTCTTTACATTTATCTTCATTCAGTTGGAACTTGTCAGCAAACACTTGTTGGGACAGGTCGTCGACATACTGCTGGATCTTAGTTATAATACTCTTTAATACAGTTTCAGCTATGGTTGTATCGTCAACGTACTTCCATATTGGAACACCGATGGTAGAGAGGTCATTGATTCTCATGGTAAACAGCCATGGACCAAATTTAGTCCTTTGGGGCACTCCAGATGGAATTGCCCCACTTTCAGAGTAGCATTCCTGGGCGACCTTGATGCGTTGTCTGCGGTCCGTTAGGAAATCTTTTATCCAAGCGACAATACCGCTAGGAAGGCCAAAAGTAGAGAGCTTCTGCATCAAAATCGTGTGATCGATGACGTCGAAGGCCTTACGAAAGTCAAATAGGACGACACGAACAGTAGCACCATTGCCGTCAGTAGCGGTCAGCGACGCGTGAATCATACAGATCAGCGCAATGGTAGTATTGGACCCTGGGACCGTTCCATATTGGTGTTCATCTACCTTTGCGAGTATAGCAGGTTTAATTAACAAATAGAGAAGCCTTGACTGTGCTCTGTTCTGTAGTAAAGCACTTAGGAAGCGGCTAGAGCACGAAAGAAGTGTAGGGAGAAACACTCGACTACGTCTCGTGTCTCTCCCCCCCTTTTTGAGTGCTCTAGCCGCTTCCTAAGTGCTTTACTACAGAACAGAGCACAGTCAAGGCTTCTCTATTTGTTTTATAATAAATAATCCGTTAAATTCCCCACACATCACTTGCAATTTCCAAACAAACTTTATTTTCAAAGCGAACAACCGTGTCGTCAACATGCTCTATACTCTGACAAAGCACGCTTACAATAAGCCAATCAGAGTCCCTGTTAGGATGGGCGACCAAACTTGATTGGATGAACAAGACCAAAGCTGCCAAAATATCAAACCATCAAAAGCTATCACGAAGAATCGCAAATATTGCTCAATAATTCGAATGTTTAAAAGTACATTTTTTTCGCACAAAAACCAGTATCTGTAGTAACATGATTAAATGAAATCCGGCCGAATTTTGGCCCATGAAAACCTGGACGTTATCAACGTGACAATTTGAAAACAACTGCTTAAAGCTTGTGGTTGGAACTCGACAAACTGCTGCGCTGTGTTGTTCTGTGAATAAACAACGGTCGAATTTACAGCAGCGTGAGGATTTTCTGAACTGGTGGCTGCATCAGAGGGACTTGGCTGCGATGGTCCTCCATTCAATGCACCAGAGAGGATATCTGAACAAGCCCTTAGCTGTTCACTGGATGGACGAGTGTTGTAATTCCTCAGGCTAGGTTCACTGCGATGACGAGAGATAGCCATTATGTGCGGCAATGGAACTTGCGCGTTGGACAACAGCGTGATTGTAGTGGCTCTGACACTATGGTTAGTGTAGATACTCGAAAGAGACGCTAGTTTAGAAATTTCTTTCATTATTCCTTCAATTTTGTTGACCCCCAGAGGCTAGTTGTCGTACCAAACTTTAACTTAAGATTTCACAGCTCGCTTTGGGTACTGAAAAAGTGCTTCGCAGGCAGGATTTAACTTCTGGATAGGTCAAGCTCTTTGTTCCTCATTTCGTGGAGGTTCTTGGCAACTTTTCTTTCACTACACCAGGCTATTAAAAAACGGCAACGAAAAAAACAAGATTTTTATTTGTATTTTGGTGTTCATTTTCTAGAGAAAGTTATATTTGTTGGTTAGAAACGTGTGTGTGCTAGCCAGTTTTAAAATCTTCCACTTTCCTTGATTGTTTTTTTTTTTGGCAAGAAAGTTTAGCAAATGTGCGTCCAATCTATTCAAGGTTTTCATATGGTATTTATTATATTTTTGCAACGAAAAAACTCACCTTCAAAAACTCGGATAGCCCATTTGGTGCATTGTTTGGTTTTCTTTGTCTCTTCTCTTACAATTATCTCGTCCATTGCGGCACTTGACATGTTTTCAAATGTTTGCCTGTTTAAATTGCCGCCGCGCTCATTGTTTTCGTAATTAAAAGGGTAGGTCGCATTGTCATTGACAGTATCCTCTAAATCGATCGACGCTAACAGCTCGTTTTCTCTTTCGTCTTCTAGGTCGTAGAGGACTTCTGGGTCGAATTAAAAACGCAAGATAAGAATTCGGCATTTGGTCCGCCATGTTACAAATTGGCAGATGGTGTGACGGCTTCAACTCCATGTTCTCTACTCGGATAGAGCACGCCCTTTCAACCAATGACAGCGCGCGTTATATCTGAACTTTATTATAATGTATTCCATCACACATTCCTCAGCAATCTTGGATAAAACAGGTGTTAACGATATCGCTCGTAGGTGTTTGTTAACGTCTTTGCTTCGGAATTGGAAAAATATCAGCCTCTTTCCATGACTGGGGAAGTCTTTGCTCTTTAAAAAATTGGTTGATAATATCTGCAATTGGATCAGCAAGGTCAGCGTTTTCTTTAAGAAGTCATGCCGGAATACCGTCAGGTCCAGTAGCTTTAGATGGATTTAGAGGTGATAGTTTTTTGAAGACAGACAGGGTGGACACTTGAAAAGGAGGAGCTTCATTAGGTAGTTGTTCAGCGGTGTTGGACTGAAGAGGATCAAAACCACTCATTACGGCGGACAGAAAGGCAGAATTGATGACATTGGCGACATCGTTCAACGAGCGCAAAAAAGTTGGTCGTCCGCAATCGATGTGTTGGTACAAAGACGCCAGGTCCGGGTCCTGAGATGTTGACATTCCACTTAAATTCTTTACCTCGCTCCACCGAGTGGCTGGCTTACTCTCTTTCAAGTGTTCGACCTTAGACTCATAAAATTTGGCTCGGCAAGACTTCTTTCCCGATTCACCTGATTTCTTAAGGCGCGATATTTTGCATAGTCTCCATGGGCAAGTGCTTTCTGATGCTAACTAATGAGGTGCTTTAACTTCCGGTTTACCCAGGCCGGCTCATTAAGATGAATGGTCTTCTTTTTTAACGGAAGAAGAAAATTAATACCGGTGTTAACAATGTTCTCCAGTGTTTTTACTTTATCTTCACAACTGTGACCACTTTCAATCCATGATTGGATGTCCACTTCTTTCAGATATGTACACATTGCCAATCGTTTTGTAGGTCATAAATCTCTAGACATTCTCGTGATCTTGAACTTGGGTTGTTTTGAGCGCTCAAGGGGCTGGACGTCGATGGAATAATGATCGGACAGACCAAAGGCAGTACGTTGGATAGGCGAATCGTAGAACTAATTTAGATTAGTAAAGACAGGATCCAAAATGTTAGCACCACGCGTTGGAAAGTCAATAATCTGGTGTAGTTTGAAGCAGGTTCTTGGACGTGAACATTTCTTAAGGAGGCTTTGGCTAAAATCGTCGAGTAATATAATTCCGCATCCAGGGAAACGGGCTTCAACTATTGATAAACAATCCGAAAGATAGTTAAGCATATGCGTATCGATTGCACTTGGTGGGTGATATAATGTGCCAATAACAATACTGGTGAAACCTCTTGGGAGCCGGGAAGGGCGCAGTTGAGTCCAAAGAATCATAGAGCGTTGTTTTACTGTAGGGTAAAACAGGAACAACGTTTGTCTAAATTTCTCCAAAAGTACACCGATTCTGGAATGAAACTACGCACTTAGTTGGTTATAATATTCTAGTTTTTAAATATGTAAAAATCTCTGCGGGCCCGCCTCTACTTTTCATAGTGGTAATTCGCGAACGAAGCTCACAAATCAGATATTGCATAAATTGGCAATGTTTTCATCTAAATTTCTCGACAACAAACGTTTCAGACAAATGAAAAGTGCAAGACTTTGAAAGAATGTTATCTTCTAAACAATACCCGAAGAGAAATCTCGCCTCTAGCTTTAATATTTTTAAAAAAAATTGATGAACCTTCATGGAGGACTTCTCTACGTAACTAAAAACTTGTACCTTACATCCCTTGCATATTATCCAGATTCCGAGTACTGTACCTTCTTTCATGGGAATTTGAGCAATCCAAAATCCTCTGACGATACACCGTTATACTTGTCTGTCATTTGAAACATGTTAAAGTTGGCTGATCTACACGAAACTATCGTAACACCGGTCATTTGTCATAAACATGTATGTTATCACGATGGCGTGACGCTGGATTTCTCCTCTAAGTTCCCATCAGGTCGCTCCAAAGGAGATGAGAAATGGACATTTTTCGATATTTCAGCAGATTTCCGTGCGTTATGAGGTAAAAACAACCAAAAAAAGAGAGGAAAACCTTGATTGAACGGACAGAGATGAATAACATATACGCATGCGCCAGGTTTTGCCGCGGAAACACGGATTTTGAGTCGTTCGCATGGTTGATTTCCTATTCTGTTGCTTCGAGGCGTCGTACTCCTTGCCGCTTTTCTTTTACAGAACAACCTCCAAAAATTTGGTAAACCCCCTAAAAATTTTCAAAAATTAATTTTCTCCTTTAAACCTTTGGAAATAGGAACGTGCCTTCGACGAAAGGAGGGTTCCTCGGTTTTAAAGGTCAGCCCTTGTTATTTTCCGCTAAATTTTAGACCTAGGACACTTGAGCCCGCGTTGTTGACCGCATACCCGCTGACGTAGCATTTCATTATTTAGCTCTGTCGATTGAACGTTCGTAAACACTGAGAGTAGGAGTATAAATCACAACTTGTCAGCGGTAGTACTATATGTAAAACTCACCACTCGTGCGAAAACTATCACAAAGTGGAGATTTTGAACAATTCAGTAACCCCTCATTACAGCAAATGAAAAAGGGATTTTATCACAATCATTTCCTACAAATCTAGCTTTTTTCATGGAATCTTTTACATGCTTGAACATTATTTTGGCTTTGAGCCTTGAGAATTCTTTTCCTGAAAATAAAGTGCCAACAAAATTGCAAAAGTTCTTGCTTTCGGAGTCGCATGGACCGAGGAGTACAGATTTGTCACTGATGAACTAACAGGCACAATCTTCTCAGTTATTAGCTTGATAATCTCCGCAGACTAACGTTATTGAACCGAACGATCTCCTTCTTCTTCCTGGTGAGCCGGCCACCTCAGGGGGAAATTAAAGAGATCTTTGACTTCCTGTCGTGTAAATCACCGGAAGATTGCGTTATATTCATCTTTCTTTAAGCTTATAAAAGATATCCGGGAAAAAATGTGGAAAATAATCGTGATGAAGTCGCTGTTCTTTCTCCTGAAGAAGCTGAAGCAATCCAGATTACATATTAACCATGAGGAGTTTCATTCCAGTTAAGAGTTGTGCTTTCTGTGTTTATAATGAGTAGTTTGAGAGGAAAAGAAAGGAAACTCTTTATTCGCACTATTTCAAGAGGTTACTACAGATTATAAAAGTCAGAATATATAAAAAACAGTAAATTCAATAATCAAAAGTAAAATGTGCACAGTGACCAAAGTAGCATAGCTTTCGAGTTGGCCACTGTCACGTATATATAACTGGTGTATCTTAACATTTACACAAGACTTACTTTACTTTAATTCTATATGTACACTAACCAAGGTATTTATACACAATTAGTATTATAAACAAAGAGGATAGAGAAGTGAGTAAATAAGTAAATAAATAAATAAAAATTTAATTAAGTTAAAAGAAGGAGAATTAATTTTTTTTTATCTTGAATCAAAAGAACAAAGACTAAGAACAAAGAAACTAAAGTAAACCAAATCAATGCATTCTAAGAAGTAGATTCCGAAGGTAGCAGATATAGCTTGAATTGTTTGGAGAAGGAATTATAAGTCTATTATTTCATTGAATCTTTCATTTCGAACTCTGTTTTGATTTTTTCTTGATCAATACATATGGAAGGAAACATTGACTGACTCGATTGCACTGCGGCGGGGATAAGTCTCTCGTTATCATATCTTATGCAAATTTTCTGACAGTTTTCTAACAGTTTTCAGATGATTAGAAAGATCTCAGATTCGAAATATCTCAGTTCCTGTCACCCGGAAATGACAACTGCTCGAACCTGGTATTTTTAAGGGGAGGCAATATGTAGTACAAACTGCTATTGTGGCAACTGGGTTTTACATGTAGTACTACCGCTGACAAGTTGCGATTTATACTCTCACTCTCAGTGTTTACGAAAGTTAAATCAAGGTTTTCCTCTCCTTTTTTGGTTGTTTTTACCTCAGAACGCGCGGAAATCTGCTGAAATATCGAAAAATGTCCATTTCTCGTCTTCTTTGAAGCGACCTGATGGAAACTTCGTGAAGAAATCCAGCGCCACGCCATCGTGATAACGTACATGTTTATGACAAATGACCGGTGTTACGATATATAGTTTCGTATTACATTTAGTCCAATTGTTAAATAGTTTATTGCGCCAAGGGCCAAAAATTATTACATTTGGAACTTACATTTGGAATTCATCGGAGAACTAGACCAGCAGCTGTCCCATTACATTCCCCGGTGATGTTCCAGGGGAAAATGTCAGAGTGGCTCCAACCATCGAAGCGGCTTTGTGCAATATATTATTAAGCTTTATTGCCACAACAGCGAGCTTTTTGGTCACGTGGCTCCAACCATGAACTTTTTTGGTCGTGTGGCTCCAACCATTGCAGCGGCTGTGTTCAATGTATTTTCAAGCTTTGTTACTACAATAGCGAATGTTTTGGTCATATGGGCCATAAAAAAGACACCTTCATTGCATACACCAGCTGATAGCTTCCAATTCCGCTTGTGTACTGAGTTCCACAATCTTTTGTATTTAAGCTAGTGCCTACCTGACAGCCAAAAGTTTTATAAACTTTTCCATCAACTCCTACCCCAATCATTTTCCTTTGTCAGAGATTGTAACACACAACAATTTTGGCCGGCCACTTTTTGCCCTGCTTTACGATTTGCGGTGCTGCAAAAGTCTTACCTTCAATTCCTGCATTTTCGAACTAAATTTAATACTTAGTGAATCACTCACATGCTACGAGAGGTTTGTCAGTGGTTAACTGTTAATGAACTATCGTCAGTTCAAAGAAGCTACTTCAATCACTCATGCAAAATGAAATGACTTACATATTTCTTTTGTTTTCCTCCTCATTTTCTTTCTTAATCTTAGCGCGTTTCTCTTTTAACGGCTATACATGTATGGATGCTAACGGGACACAATGTCAAATCCAATCGTTCGCCTTTTGTGTCAAAATGAAAATAACTGGGCCTCATTTCATCGTAGAGTTTCAGGCATCCCTTTCAATTATGAGGAACTGTTTTCCGACGCTGTGTTCAAGTTCTTGGAAGCTAAAGCCAAATCCATAGGTAGCTACGTTGGTTATCTGCTTCCATCACTCACGACGGCAACTTCATTTCTGTTAGCCAACAGTTACGCGCAGTCTTCCTAAACATTTACACCATGACTGTCGGCCACCAGGGAACTAGAAAATCTGGCGAGCCCCCAGGCCACCCTCTAATATATCTACCTCCTTCTTCAAGCACTAAACCACTGCCGAGCCGGCGAGCCGCCAAGCCACTCTTTTATATATTTACCATGTACTAAAGGCACTAAAACCACTGCCGAGCCGGCGAGCCGCCGAGCCACTCTATTATATATTCACCACTTTCTTAAGGCACTAAAACCACTGCCGAGCCACTCTCTTATATATTTACCACTTTCTTAAGGCACTAAAACCACTGCCGAGCCGGCGAGCCACCAAGCTACTCTCTTATATATTTACCACGTACTTAAGGCACTAAAACTACTGCCGAGCCGGCGAGCCACCGAGCCGCCGAGCCACTCAGGCTCTTATATATTTACCGCGCACTTAAGGCCTTAAAACAATTACAGAGCCGGCGAGCCACTTGAGTGGGATAGGCCTTCAAAAGTGGCCCTGTATTCTGTAGTTGCTTATTTTCAAGGGACGTTCAAATAATGGTTGTCTAAACCTAGTGGGGCTGACGTGAGAGCCACAAAACTTTTGCCGCCGTTCGCGAAACATAAAAATGCAATTGAACTCAAAGTATTTTTTCTGGAAATAGTTCATCCAGACCTATATTCTGGCAAAGTTTGGGGATTTTCGATTCTTTCATATTGTACACCTCCGGGCGATATTTCCAGACGGCCGCTCTTAAGCGGCCATCGAGTTTCTTTCCTATTGCAATCACAATAAACGGCTGACTGTCTAGTTCAGGTATCGCTGTTTGAAAATGCATCTAGCCGCAGTACAGTGTATTTTCATAATGCCGACTGAGCGGGCAAGATGAGCCTATCTTGGAGCTTTTTTTTTCGTTATTTTTGAACGAGGAAGTGTTTAGTGCTCTGAACGCGTGATTAAGGAGGCCAAGAATATAAAACTGAAATAACGCTTTCCTTGCAAAACAAATACAAAATTCGTTTAGAAAAGCTAATAAACTGAGAACTAGATCGCTTTCCAGCTTCTCCATCTTATATAGAATAACATTGCATCTTAGTTTGCTTTTTACTTCAGAACTTTCCGTCCATGCATCGTGTGTACTTTTAATCTTTCACTCTCAGACTCTGAAACTTAAGATTTGTTTAACTTGTAACTTCTTCTTACAGCACCAATATATTATTCAGCCGATAGTATTGGAGAATAAAGCAACTTATCAGTTTGACAGTGCAACCAGTAACGTAAGTCCTCATTCTTTAAGGGGATTTACAGTGATATTTTTATGACTGTTGCATTGAGAAAGGAGACTTGGTAGTTAGATCATTGAAGAAAGGCATATAATATTGAGTTAATCCATTTATCTTGCAGAGGAATATGATTTTTTTTAAGGTTATTTCGAACGTCCATTGCAAAACATTTTAGTTTTGTAATTTCCGCTGGCGGGAATAGATTATTTATAAAATTACTTTTATACCTTCTACCTTTTTAAAAAGAAGTGTCGTGTTTGATATTCTAGTCGTGTGACTGATGAAACCAAAAGTAAGAAACTGAAAATAATTTTTGTTTTGCAAAACACTCGGCGGATACGTAAAAAAAAATCTATTATGAGAAAGAAGTGACAACTTGAGAAGTGAAAAAAAAAAATTTACCAAATAGGGAACAATTTTTTAATCACTTTTTTAAATATAGACTAGTGAGCAGCACTTCTGCGAACAGTAGTTGTAAAACTTCTTTTATTTTCCGACGCGTTTCGTCTAACTGTCATAGACTTCTTCAGGGAGTTTTACAAGTATAACGAAACGCCTGTATTTATTAGCCAAAGTTACGGTGGCTTGGCCGGACTTACGGCCAAGGTAATCTATTATGACGTCATTACAAGCCACGGTACTTTATTTACAATTTTTCTGATTCATGATTATTGCACGATTTTTTTTGTTACTTTAACTAGCAGTCTCAGTCTACCCATACATAAAATAAAAATTTTATACTTAAAATTTGTATTTATAAAATATATCATCTAGAAAATTTATTTAAAACAATACATCCCTGGTGATAAAAAGATCTCTCGGCGATTTTCGTTTTGAAAGCGGTTAAATAAAGCAGATTGCTTTGTCTAGAGTTACACTTGTGTAAATTTCTTTGTTAAAAGCAAAAAAAAATTATCTTCAAAATTTAGGGCATTACCCCAAAAAACATTTTTTTGTAAGCTAAAAAGTATATTCCTGGGGTCTTTTTTTCATGAAGCGAAGGTCGCTTAAGAATGTCTATTGCGAGGCAACTGCTTGTCGAACCAGCAACAATTCTACGGACTCTCCGAGATCTACATTTAATCTACAAATGGTTTAATTAAGTTGTAATAAAAAGGAATTGTACTCTGAGTCGTCAAATTACAGCGAAGACGGCATCACTAGCTCATGTGTTTGCGCGCCTTATAAATTATTTGCTCTACGTGTTTGTCCCAACGATGGCTTTCATCAAATACCACGCTTTGATAAATAAACTCGTGAACCCTAATAATTGGCCATGGTTTTCCAATCAGAAGGCCTTGGGGCGGTCCCAAAAAGCATGGCTTCAGTTTTTGTGACATCAACAAACAGACTATTACTAGAAAGACAGCGGTAAATCTTGTACAGTTCTTCGTTGAGCTTTTTTGAAATAAAACAGATCGAAAGAGGCTTTGGAGGACGCAGAGAATCGAACTGTAACGTCAGCAAACATAAAAATACTACATTTAGACATCGCTTCCGTTAGATCGTTCGCATCAAGAGAGGATAATCCTCTCTTGAAGTCACATATTCTGCAGCTACTTCTCAAAGTTAGAATTGCCAAAATCAATTTATCCTCTTTTGCCAAAGAGAGAGAAACGGTCACATGAAAGAGGAGTAAAGGGGTTCAGAGGTAAAAAAGTTAAATTTCTATATGTAAACGCAGCTCTTACACTCAGTAGGGGTGGCTCAGTAGCATTTTGGCATGAATGGATTTATTCTACAAGACCGATCTTTTGAAAAAATAATAACTAATTTTCAGGATTTGTTTTCGCACAGCTAAACGTTTGTGTTATTTCATAACTTAGAGTAGTGTTAAATTTCTAATTAAAAACACAGCATCCATACGCATTGTTTTCTCAGGCACAATGCCAGGCTAACGGAGCAGTTATGAAAAAAATTCAATTTTATTTTCCTATCTTAAATTTTTATTACTTGTGCCAAGTAATTTTCTCAAAGACAGGTGATTTTTGGTTGATTAGTTTTTGCATGTTCATGTCCATAAATATTGAAATGTAGCATTTTTCTCCCGAGCGTAGTTTAAGAACTAGAAGTTGCCAAGCTATGTTACATGATCGAATTAAATAGATTAACAGCCCTCTCTATCAGATAAGCTGCTGAAAAAACTGAGGCTCTTCAAAAGACGACTCAGATGTAACAAATGATGTTCTTCAGTTATATGAAAGTCAAACGCATAGAGTTGAATCCCAATTTAAAGGTGCCACTGAGGCGGTAAGGTAGCTTTCACGGTAAGCGATAAATTTTTCCGATTTTGACTGTTAACGGTAAAATTTGGAGGCCTTCAGGACGTTAAAGAGTTAATTTATAAGGCCTTTGACAGTTCAACATGTATCAGGAATATATGTCCCTATGATTTTAAACCAACTTAGAGTTTTTTCACAAGGTATATGAGTTGGAGGTTATTTCCAGACGTACCTAGTCTTTCTCCGACCGAGTGAAATGAAGCTATGACCCCCATCAATAAATAATTACTACTTTAAAACAATACCAAAGATCCCGATATTACAGGTAAAAACAATGTCAATAGAATTTGGCAAATCTAATATTTCTAATACTGGGCATAGTATTTTCAAAGCGCTGATGAAACTATGGCCGCAAACAATGTACCAAACGTCAACACAATCACTTTGAATTCTCATTGGCTAATGAAAATGTGAAATTTGCTCTGATTGGTCGCTGAGATCACGTAGCTATTGGTTCTTCGATACTCAGTTGAAAAGTACTCTTATGACTTAAAGATAACATTATTACATTTAGTCCAAATGTTGAAGAGTTTACTGCGCCAAGGGCTGAAAATTATTACATTTCGAACTTAATTGAATTCAGGGTCAGTTGTAACATGTAGCTTTATAGCACAGACGCCTTTCGAACCCAAATTCGTAATAACTCGTACAAACAACCCTCACTGATTTCATTTGTTTTCCAGAGTTTGAAGTTGCTTTTCTTCCACTGGATCCTGAGCGATGAATTCATCAGAGGACTCGACCAGCAGCTGTCCCATAACATTCCCCGGTGATGTTCCAGGGGAAAATGTTAGAGTGGCTCCAACCGTTGCAGCGGCTGTGTTCAATGTCTTTTCAAGCTTTATTGCTACAACAGCGAACTTTTTGGTCATGTGGGCCATAAAAAAGACACCTTCATTGCATACACCATCTGCTGTATTTCTCTTCAACCTGGCATTATCAGACTTCCTTGTCGGTATTTACGTCCAACCCCTATGCGCCGTACACCTTTTGGCTGCTGTGGCTCACAATCTCTCCCTGTATTGTACGACTGGCGCTATGCTGTACCCATTTGGTGTTTACCTTTCGTTTTACTCGTTCATGACCATCGCTGCAGTAACTGTTGATCGATACCTCGCGCTTGTTTTACATCTGCGATATGCTGGCATCATTACTGTCAGGCGCGTGATCCAATTTAACATCGCAGTTGTGACTGGTACCTTTCCAATTGCGTTATGTTATTGGTTTGTGAGGATCGACTGGATCAGAACTGCTGCTCTCTTTATTGGCCTTTCCTTGACTATCGTGGGCATGTTAGCCATTCCCTTCTGTTATTACCATATTTTTATGATTTTGCGGCGACATAAAACGCAGCTACAGGATCAAAACAACTTAGCAAAGAGGATTCACGGATTTTCAAAGAATGACCTCTCCAAGTACAGGAAATCTGTCCTTGCAATTCTGTACGTACTTGGTGTAATGATGTTAAGTTATTTGCCTGGCACAATTAGTTTTGTGTTGGTGAATTTCTTTGACGTGGGCGTAATTAATATAAGCAAGAAAGTTCTTTTTGTCTCAGCTATGGTGGTGTTGTGGAATTCTTCGTTTAATCCATTATTTTATTGTTGGAGAATTACAGAAATTCGACGGTTTGCGATCTCGAAATGGCAACGCTTATGTAGAGTCAGCCGTCTATCGCACAATACTGTGCTCGTTGAACCAATCAAACCGTTCCACAGCAGATAAATCGACACACCTTGCAACTTCAAGTGGAGCTAAGGAGCCCACATGAATTTAACCCTCGACTGAAATGTTGCGGCGCACGTTTGGCTTTGCGGTCCATCGTAAGTGATGTTTTTCTTGCAAAATTGAGTTTAATCAGCGAGGGAAAACAATGTATAAACAAACAAAATGACAATGATTGCAAACACGAAGCTTTGTAACACTGGACACATCATGAATTTAGAGTAAAAGTACACAAGCTATATCCAATAATACAGAATAATGAAATTCAGGTAAACATATAGACGTAATCATCAGGGATTTTTTCTCCGAGAAAATGACAAAATATAGTTAGGAACAAAAGCAGCGAGAACTCTTTCCTTCATGTTGGATATCAACCAGCCTCTTAGTCACTTTAGGGCGGGTCCACATTTAAAAAGTAAAAAGTGACACAGGACATTTTAAACTGATATACGGATAGCTACGAGATAAACGCTACGAGAAAAAATATTTTCTGATGGCAGAACTAAAAGGGATGACGGTATATTTTCTGCTTATTTAAATTTACGTGTATCTCGAACGAGTTCTCATCAGCTACTTCTTTATTTTAATTCATTTGGGGCATCATGAAGATAACGTGATTTAAAAAAATGGGAGATGATTAGTCTTCCATAGTGTCACTGTGATTTTTGAGATAGCCTTTTTCTTTGAAAGTCCTCAAGTTTGCAAGCGAAATAATGAAAAACCTTTGGCTATCATACTTTCGTATCGGTGGCATCAATTACGTTTAAAAGTGTTCAGGAGAGTTTCCTGCTATGGTTTTATATACAATAGCAATTGAATAGTAAGAAAGACTGATCAATTTAAAGTTCTCAAATCCGGTCTTAGGGTCTAGAAAGATATTTAATTAAAAAACACATTGTGAAGAATATTAAAAGCAGTAAAGGGAAAACTGACCCCACAGACTGATCTATTGCGCTGAAAAGCATCCAGGTCAAGCTGAGCTTGTTACTAAAGCAAGGTTATCATTGTATTTGCGATACACATATCTCTTTCCAAATGTGAAGGTTGCAGGTCAGTCAATCCAAGGGAAAAGGTAATCTTAGCTCTGTACGGAGATAAGTGAAGTTACTTGTCGCTAAAGGTTTTCGCAGCTCTTTAATTTGTCAGCTGTTTCACTGCTCAGCTCTCTCGGTAGTAAGACGTTAAGTTCGTGTGTTTTCTTGGTTGTGTAAAATATCCTCAGAAAATTTGATTCTTTCTCGCTGTCGATCTCATCGACAACAAGGCCTGTAAAGAAGTTAGTAACTTTACTTCACAAAGGAGTAAAAAAACATAGTCTGTCCAAGAGAAAAAGACTTATTTTGAAAATAAAATTCCTTTTCTAAAAAATGTTGTTGCAACGTCATTTGGACCCCACACAAACCACTAACGCTTTACAAAGAAAGATGCGAGTAAGATATTGGCAAAAAAGAAAAAAAATTCACACAAAATAGATAACCATGTGGTTGAAGGTTCGAGCCACTTTCAAGATCTTTTCAATAATTACCCTTCATTTTTCTGGCAATAGCTTAATAGAATGAAACAAGAGATTTTAAGAAAGGGAAATATCTCTTGAGAAGAAATCCGCGTACACTCACTTTCAGTTGGAACTAATTTGGTCACGTGATGCGTTTTAAAACACCAATCGCGCAAGGGCTGAGATAGGATGGGTTAGATAAAAAAAAGACACTTTTCAGATGAAAAATTTATCTCATCTTGTCACCCGTTTGCTGAAAACCGAATGTATTGTTCAAGGACCGCCTCGTGTACTAACTGTAAATTTCTCTTTCATTTATTTCACGGTAGTTATCCTAATTTGCCAAGCTTCTTCTCTTACGGAAGAAACATAAGAAGAAACGAACAAACACCATGACCTTTCGTGCTAATTTTAGCACTTTTAGTGATATCAGTAACTGCACAGTCGAATTTGATGGAATTTCTCCAAATGAAAATCTTCCTGTATCTATTTTTCATAACGTTGTCAACATTCTTTCAATCCCTGTTGCAACAGTGGCGAACTTTTTTGTTCTGTGGGCCATAAAAGAGAGACCTTCGTTGCACACACCAGCTTCGGTGTTTCTGTTTGTACTTGCGCTCTCCGATTTTGCAATTGGTGTCTTCATTCAACCGTTGATTGTCATAAGATCTTTTGGCGCGTTGACCCATAATATTCGCTTGTACTGCACGTCCAACGTTATAATTCTACCTGTGGGTATCGTCCTCGCTGCAGTGTCCTTCGTCAACATAACAGAGATAAGTTTGGATCGATACCTGGCATTAGTACTACATCTACGATATCCCTAAATAATCACTGTAAGACGTGTGGTCACGTTTAAAATCATTACATACGCTGTGCTCTTGCCAATGTCGATTTACTTCTGGTTCTCGGAGGAGTGGTTCCGTATGAGAGCTCTTGTGGTTGAGATCACATTAGCAGTTATCTGCATCCCACTCATTCCCTTCTCGTATTATAAAATTTTCAAAATATTGCGACGGCACAAAAAACAGATACAGAATCAAAACGTAGCTACATGCATGCAAGGATTTTCTGAAAATGAAATTTCCAAGTACAGAAAATCCGTATTTGCGATTCTCTACGTTCTTTGCGCAGTCACCTTAAGTTACATACCATGTGGAATATGTGCGTGGATCCAGATAATGTTCCAGATGGAGATAAACGAGTTTTTGATTAGTTTTGCAGGACTATTGGTGTTACTGAACTCTTCAATAAATCCTCTTGTCTACTGTTTGAGGATGACTGAAATTCGACGGTCTGTGGTTATGAATTCGAAATTACGTAGCATATTTGGCGTGGATCGTGCAAGACAAGTTCGACCAGTCGGAAAAATCACACGGTGAGGGAGCGCGCAGAAATTTGCCCCATTCGGAGCATCAGCAACCTCTTACGTCTCCATCAGCCATTGATATCAACAGAATGTCCTGCCTATTTCCAAAACTTACCTTAATTGTTAGATTTTACATGATCAACGGCAAAGGTCGCTTAAAGTAAGAGTAATTATCTATCCTTGAAACTTTTAAACAACGCTTTTTGACGTTTCCAAAGGGTCTCTTGAGTTTAGGGGAAAATGAAACCACGTGTTGCATCAAGTCACTATACCTTGCGTAGATGCGTTAAAAATGAATTTTCACAGAAGGAGAGGGAAGTGTGAGGTGGGAGGGGGGGGAGGGGAACTAGAGAGAGTCTGGAGTAGGGAGGGGGATGCTGCAGCGGCTACGAGAGCGTCTTGATGAAACTTTAAAAAATACCAATTATATAACATAAGGATTCCCATTTACTTCACGAGTAGTATAACTGAGCACTATGGCACACAGCAATTCAAAGGAGATGATTTCGTACTAGGCGGTATAAATAAGCCAATCACCTAGCTGGTGTATAATCTATTTTTCTGATTGACTGTGTACCGTAAAAGGCTGATAGTTTCTAAAAAAACTGCTTGGGGCTGCGTCGGTGGGGGTAATGAAATAATTTGGATATATCAACAAAGTTGAAATGGTAAATTGGCAACCGTAACGATTACAAAAGCTGACGTGTCCGAAAAATCTACTTTTGGACACTTAAAGAGCATTTTAAGTGTTATTTTCGAAAACAGTGGAGGATCCCTTTAACATTCTTCATAATACGTTTTTTAATTAAATATCTTTCTAGACCCTAAAACCGGATTTGAGAACTTTAAATTGATCAGTGTTTGTTACTATTCAATTGCTATTGTATATAAAAGCATAGCACGAAACTCTAGCTCTTGAACACTTTTAAACGTAATTGATGCCACCGATACGAAAGTATGATAAGCAAAGGTTTTTCATTATATCGCTTGCAAACTTGAGGACTTTCAAAGAAAAAGGCTATCTCAAAAATCGCACTGACACTTTCCAGAAGACTAATCATCTCCCATTTTTTTTAACCCCTTTATCTTCATGATGCCCCAATGAATTAAATAAAGAAGTAGCTGATGATAACTCATTTGAAATACAAGTAAATTTAAATAAGCACAAAAGGCACCGTCATCCCTTTTAGTTCTGCCATCAGAGAATATTTTTTCTCGTAGCGTTTATGTGGTTCTTCTCTATTGATTAACTATAGGTAAATGTTGTAAACTTTCATGTTTTCAGTTTACTCCAAACTTTTACTCTAACATCATCAGAATACATATTCTCCATCGCTGCTTTTGTTCCTAACTATTTTCTGTCATTTTCTCGGAGAAACAATCCCTGAGGATTACGTCTATGTGGTCACCTGAATTTCATTATTCTGTATTATTGGTGATAGCTTGTGTACTTTTATTGTAAATTCATGATACGTCTAGAGTTACAAAGCTTCATGTTTGCAAGCATTGTCATTTTGTTTACATTTTGTTTATACATTGTTTTCCCTCACTGGTTAAACTGAATTTTGCAAGAACTGACATCGCTTACCGTCGATGGACCGCAAAGCCAAACGTGCGCCGCAACATTTCAGTTGAGGGTTAAATTCATGTGGACTTCTTGGCTCCACTTGAAGTTGCAAGGTGTGCCGAGTTATCAGCTGTGGAACGGTTTGATTGGTTCAACGTGCACAGCCTTGTGCGGTAGACCGCTGACTCTACATAAGCGTTGCCATTTCGAGATCGCAAACCGTCAAATTTCTGTAATTCTCCAACAATAAAATAATGGATTAAATAAAGAATTCCACAACACCACCATAACTGAGACAAAAAGAACTTGCTTATATTAAATACGCCCTCGTCAAAGAAATTCACCAACGTAAAACTAATTGTACCAGGCAAATAACTTGATATCATTACACCAAGTACGTACAGAATTGCAAGGACAGATTTCCTGTACTTGGAGAGGTCATTCTCGGAAAATCCGTGAATCCTCTTTGCTAAGTTGTTTTGATCCTGTAACTGCCTTTTATGTCGCCTCAAAATCATAAAAATCTGGTAATAACAAAAGGGAATGGCTAACGTGCCCACGATAGCTAAGGAAAAGATAATGAAGAGAGCAGCAGTTCTGATCCAGTCGATCCTCAAAAACCAATAACATAACGCAATTGGAAAGGTAGCAATCACAACTGCGATGCTAAACTGGATCACGCGCCTGACAGTAATGATGACAGCGTATCGTAGATGTAAAACGAGCGCGAGGTATCGGTCAACAGTTACTGCAGTGATGGTCATGAACGAGTATAACGAAAGGTAAACACCAAGTGGGTACAGCATAGCGCCAGTCGTACAATACAGGGAGAGATTGTGAGCCACAGCAGCCAAAAGGTGTACGGCACATAAGGGTTGGACGTAAATACCGACAGCGAAGTCTGATAATGCCAGGTTGAAGAGAAATACACCAGATGGTGTATGCAGTGAAGGTGTCTTTTTTATGGCCCACATGACCAAAAAGTTCGCTGTTGTAGCAATAAAGCTTGAAAATATTGTCAACACAGCCGCTGCAATGGTTGGAGCCACTCTGGCATCTTCCCCTGGAACATCACCGGGGAATGTTATGGGACAGCTGCTGGTCGAGTCCTCTGATGAATTCATCGCTCAGGATCCAGTGGAAGAAAGACTACATCAAGCTCTGTAAAAAAAGTGAAATGAACGAATTTGGGTTCGAAACGCGTTTTTCCTAAAAAGCTACATGTTACATCTGACCCTGAATTTAATTAAGTCCGAAATGTAATAATCTTTGGCTCTGGATGCAATAAACTCTTCAACATTTGGAATAAATTTAATAACGTTACCTTTAAGTCATAAGAGCAGTTTTCAACTCAGTGTCGAAGAACCAATAGCAAAGTGATCCAAGCGACCAATCAGAACAAAGTTTACATTTTCATTAGCCAATGAGAATTCAAAGTGATTGCGTTAACTTTTGGTACACTTTTTGCGGCCATAGTTTCATTTGCGCTTTGAACATACTATGTCCAATACTAGAAATGCTAGGTTTGCCAAATTCTATTCACATTGTTTGCGCCTGTAATATCGGGATCTTTGGTATTGTTTTAAAGCAGTAATTATTTATTGATGGGGGTCATAGCTTTACTTCACTCGGTCGGAGAAAGACTAAATACGTCTGGAAATAACCTCCGACTCATATATCTTATGAAAAAACTCAAAATAGGTTTAAACTCATAAGGGGTATATCTTCCTGATACATGTTGAACTGTGAAAAGCTCTATGCATTAACTGTTTAACGTCAAAGGCCTTAAAATTTAACGGTCAAAATCGGAAACATTTTTCAGCAGCTTACCTGATAGAGAGGGCTGTTAATCTATTTAATTCGATCATGTAACCTAGCTTGGTAACTTCTCGTCGTTAAACTACACTCGGGAGAAAAATGCTACATTTCCATATATATGGACATGAACATGTAAAAACGAATCAACTAATAATCACCTGCCTTTGAGAAAATTACTTGTCACAAGAAATTAAAGTTTTAAGATAGAAAATGAAATTTGAATTTTTTTTCATAACTGCTCTCTTAGCCTGGGATTGTGCCTGAGAAAACAACGGGTATGGATGCTGTGCTTTTAATTAGAAATTTAACACTACTCTGAGTTACGAAATAATACAAACGCTTACCTGTGTAAAATAAAGCTTAGAATTAAAATAATTCTTTTTTTCAAAAGATCAGTCTTTTAGAATAAATCCATTCACGCCAAAAGGCTAGCCACCTCTTTTGAGTGCAAGAGCTGAGTTTGCATATGTGAATTTAGATTTTTCACCCCAGAACCCCTTTACGCCTCTTTCATGTTGTAACGTCGTCGGAAATGCCGTGTGAACTCAACGAAGACAGCGAGGAACAAACACTCGATACGTGAACACAATTTTAATAGAATAAAAAGTGAACACGCTTTCATCCGAGCTACACACTTATAACTCGGCCAGCTAACAAAATTTCATGTAAAACAAACGAAATATCGTCACACATGTGACCGTTTCTCTTTCTTTGGCAAGAGAGGACGAATTAGTTTTGGCAATTCTAACTTTGAGGAGTACCTGCAGAATATGTGATTTCAAGAGAGGACTATCCTCTCTTGATGCCAACGATCTAACGGAAGCGATATCTGAATGTAGTATTCTGATGTACGCTGACATTACAGTTCGATTCTGGGCGTCCTCCAAAGCCTCTTTCGATATGTTTTATTTCAAAGAACCTCAACGAAGAACTGTATAAAATTTAATACTTTCTTTCTAGTCATAGTCTGTTTGTTTGTGTCACAAAGACTGAAGCCATGCTTTTTGGGACCGCCCCAAGGCCTTCTGATTGGAAAACCAATAAAAAGGGTTCACGATTTTATTTATCAAAGCGTGGTATTTGATGAAAGCCCTCGTTGGAACAAACACGTAAAGCAAATAACATCTAAGGCGCGCAAACGCATGAGCAAGTGATGCCGTCTTCGCTTTAATTTGACGACTCAGAGTGCCATTCCTTTTTATTACAACTTAATTAGACCATTTGTAGATTAAATGCAGAACTTGGAGAGCCGGTAGAATTGTTGTTGGTTCGACTAGCAGTTGCCTCGCAATAGACATTCTTAAGCGACCTGCGCTTCATGAAAAAGAGACCCCTAGGAATGTACTTTTTAGCTTACAAAGAAATGTTTTTTGGGGTAATGCCCTAAATTTTCAAGATATGTTTTCGGTTTTAACAAAGAGATTTACACAAGCATAACTCTAGACAAAGCAATCTGCTTTATTTAACTGCTTTCAGAACGAAAATCGCCAAGAGATCTTTTTATCACCGCGGATGTATTGTTTTAAATAAATGTTCTAGATGATGATATATTTTATAAATACAAATTTTAAGTATAAAATTTTTATTTTATGTATGCGTAGACTGAGACTGCTAATTAAAGTAACAAAACAAATCGCGCAATAATCATGAATAAAAAAAATGGTAAATAAAGTACCGTGGCTTGTAATGACGTCATAATAGATTACCTTCAAGTGAAGATCTGCCTGGGTATGCTATGGCTTAGTTCAAGTCTTATAAAAGGCTGTTGTTTTGCTATAGCAACACAGCGAACTAACCCGCTAGTATTTTCAGTATACTGGATTTGCTGTGACGTAAGGTATGTCACAACAACCGAATTTTGATAAAATTCAATGCCTCATTGGTGGGGTGAGATTCCCCATATGTAATGTATCCTAAATAAACACATGCCACTGATTCTAATTATAGAGTTGGTTGTTTTACTTTACAAAGCAAGAAAGTGTTCAAAGCTAGTCGTGGTAAGTACGATATTTTACGATTTAATGTACTGATGCGTTAATGCGAGAAAACAACTGATTTACGATAAATGCGTCAACGCCTTTAAAAATAGGATGTTTTTATTGAAAGACTATTACTGAATTGATTAGCATACTTGACACATCATGGATTGCTAAAGAGGGACGTGGTTTTGATTAAACGATTATTTCTATGTCGCCCAGTAATGTATTTTGTATAATCGCAATTGGATAATCTCTTGCTTTAAAAAATAAGGAGGACATTAAACACGGTACTTCCGCCAGTTGGGTCAAATTTGTTTTACTCCTACCTATCTAGCGTTTGGATAGCATTTAAAATGCTTGTGTAAATTGAATCCCGTAGACATTCTGAATCTGTGCCTATTGAAACGCCCTAAGAAGTTTACAAATATCAAATGTGCGAAATTTTTTTTACGCGCGGGTCAGTTATCTTTGGAAAAACAATGTTCAAATTCAGAAAGACGAAAACCGTTTTTGGTGTGTTTCAATGTAAGAAACAGGTAAAAACATTAATATGGCCATTCGAAATTGAAATTTTTTCATGTAAATGTACAGCCCATGAGCAGAGATTCTTCTTCTCGCAAAATATTCATTTGGTCACGTTTAATGTCGCTGCCTTGGCCGTCGTGAGTAGCTTAAGATTTTCAGTATTGGTAAAAACGCAGGGTATATACAAATTGCAAATTGTAAGACACAGTTAAAAATATTAATATGGCCATTCGAAATTGAAATTTTTTTCATGGAAATGTACAGCCCATGAGCAGAGATTCTTCTTCTCGCAAAATATTCGTTTGGTCACGTTTAATGTCGCTTCCTTGGCCGTCGTGAGTAGCTTAAGATTTTCAGTATCGGTAAAAACGCAGAGTATAAACAAATTGCACACTAAATTAAACGTCAATTCCAGGCGGGAAAATCTGTTTTCTTCGATATATTAATATTATGGGTTTGATTTATGGGGAAGATGGAGATCGAACGATTTCTGGGTGCCTTAAAGACTCAGTTATTTTTCCTTTTTACTAATCGAACTTAATCTTTAATTCTTGGAATCCGTTCTTCCCTCTTTGGTTAATTTTTTTTCCACCTCTTAAGTTGTCACTTCTTTCTCACAATAGTTTTTTTTTTTCACGTATCTTAGTTTTGCAGAAAAATTTTTATTGCAGTTTCTTACTTTTGGTTTCATCAGTCACACGACTGAAATATCGAACACCACACTTCTTTTTAAAATGGTAAGAGGTATAAAAGTAATTTTAGAATAAAATCTGCTCCCGCTTTACAAAACTGAAATGTTTTGGACATTCAATGGACATTCGAAATTAGAAAAAATCATATTAATCTGCAAGATAAATGGCTTAACTCAACATCATGCCTTTAACTTCCATGAACTACTTAGCGAGTCCCCTTCGAAATGTAACAGTCATAAACATCGAATGTGAATACGATTAGAGAATGAAGTGTTACGTCAGTTGAACACTGTCAAACTGATAAGTTGCTTTATTTTCCAAAAATATTGGCTGAGTAATACATTGGTACTGTAAGGAGAAGGAACAAGTTAAACAATTCTTAAGTTTTAGAGTCTGAGAGTGAAAGAGTAAAAGCAGACACGATGTATGAACGGAAAGTTCTGAAGTAAAAACTGACAAACTAAGATGTAATGTTGTTCTATATAAGATGGAGAAGCTGGAAAGCGGTGTAGTTCTCAATTTAGCTTTTCTAAACGAGTTTTTTTTCTTTGTTTTGAAGGGAAAGCGTTAGTTTAGTTTCATACTCTTGGCTACCTTAATTATACGATCGGAATACTAAACAAGACTGACACTTCCTTCTTCAAGGGTAAGCCGCAAAAATAAAGGAAAAGAAGCTTACTTTTCTTTCCCGTATGAAATATGTCTACACCGCCTCAAATAAGGCAGAAACCAAATTCATGAACAGAGCACTTCAGTAAAAAAAAGGAGCCACAATCTTTTAAAATGCACTTTTTGAAGGAAACTGGAAAGTCGTGTTGATACACCTCAATCTCTATAGTGATGTTTTCAACCGATCGAACTTGTCGCTTTGCTCTCACGTGAGTACCTTGCATTTATCTTTGTTTCTTGCTATTGGTCTCATCATTCAACCAATTAGGGCTCTGAACAAAGGATGTTTATTTTTCCAAAGGTTGTCATTTTCCTGCTTAAGAAATTGAAATATTTCGAATACAAGTTTTGGATATTTAAAGATACAAGAGTTACAATTTTAAATAATTTGAACATACAGCTGTAATTTGATTCAACTTTTTATTCCATTGCTAGAAATCGGAAAGATAGAGCCACCTTAACTCTTTTAATTCTATAATCCCATAGCTCCTATGAAAATTTCGCTCTAACGAAGGGCTAACGCTCGAAAAGTCAGCTTTGAAACTCTTAAATGTGACAAATGTACGTTAGTAACTCAGCTGATAATATCAGATTAACATGTTACTCACTTCTATAACTTGAAGGTTTTCAAAAATCCTGCGCTAAAATTTTTTGGATTGAAACTTGCTAATCTTGGTGATAGAGATATAAATCTCTGGCTTATCTCACTGTTTACTCTTGCCGTTTGAACACTGTACGCATATGGTATATTTATATTGTAAGGAGAAACTGCAAATTCATCATGATGTGATGATGGAAAACACTTATAGAACTCTGAGGCAAAGTGGAACACAATTTTATTCAATTTTAGCCTTATTCTCTTGTGATATCCTCTGACTACACGTGTGATTAATACCTGGCTATTTGCATTTACGTTTTTTGTCAGGGAAAGTTTCCTTTCACTTCCTTACTTTTCTTTTCATCAGTCACAACATCTATAAACTAAAGAAGGGATGTTTTTATTAAAATGTAAGCTGTTCGCATTCATTTCTGCGTTATTATTGCTTCTTACATTTCATTTTCCATAGATAAAATCGAAATTGTTATTTGGCCAAAACAAAAGGAGTTTTATCGAAAACACTGGACCCATGTTCCTTTTTCTGAGAAAGGAAAAAGTTGACAGATGATAGCAAATTGTCTTTTAGAAGTCGCCTTTTATTCCGTATTCCAGCGATTACTAGTTTATAACGATTATCAACAGTTAAAAGACAAAGGCAGTAACGAGTGACAGGAATTGTACTTTTGTTTTAATACTTGCGGCTCACTTCATCTGTGAGAGACTTTCGTCAAAGATAACAACGAATACATTAATCAGGACACATTTAAACAACGTTATGTGTAGTTTTACCATCGTATTATATTTCTTAGATTAAGTTCAAGTCCATTATATCCTTTCGCAACGCGATGTGTAAACCAGATCTGTCACACAATTCAGTTACTTATATCTAAAAGGAAACGATGTATTCGCGAACCTCGGAATTCAGTGTTGAGGGGTAACAGGTTTTTGAAAGACAAATGGACGATTGTTGGTTGATTTATATGTATTAGATCATAAAATATGAAAGCGTTTTACCAAAGAAACTATTAAGGAAAACTTGGTGGCTATTTTTTTCCTGTCGTCCGCCACTTTGTCGAATATATAACTTAGCCTGGCCGAATGTCAAATTTCACATAGAAGACCCGTAAAGTTGTCTCGAGGAAAGGGTTGTCCCGGGAATCCGAAACTATATAAATGGGGCTTAAACCCGTTCTACACAATGTTTTTCTTGCGCGAGATCGAGACGGCCGATCCCAAGCGGGCAAGATAGGCCCACCTTGTCCTTGTCCACTCGGGTAGGCAGTCGAACATTTTGAAGAAGAGTAAGACAGCAAAGTAAGACAGCCCGGCCGGACCAATACTCATGGTCTTGAAATAACCGAGGAGAATTTGCTACCTTTCTATGATATCAAGAAATGGATAGATATTCTAGTCTTCTCGAATAAGGACGAATAAACCGTAGGTCCCGTCTCCTGCAGGGTTAGGGGTAGGAGACGTTAATTTCCAAAGCACGAGATTACTTTGTGGTGGATTTCCTCCCCCGGGTGGGATGGGTGGGTGTTTACAGAGCCCTTCTGAAAGCCACTTCAGTGATAACGCACCCTGTCTAAATAATGCGTTTCTTTCTTTCTTTCTTTCTTTCTTCTTTTCCTTCTTTCTCTCCTTCTTTCTTTCCTTCTTTCTTTCCTTCTTTCTTTCCTTCTTTCTTTCCTTCTTTCTTTCCTTCTTTCTTTCTTTCTTTCAAAGCTTTATGAAAATACACGGTGCTGTGGCTAAATGCATTCTAAACCACTGATACCTGAACTAGACCGTCAGCTGTTTTTTGGGATTGCAAAAGGAAAGAAACTCGATGGCCGCTTAATTGTAAATTTAGTCTTTCAGACCAAAAGACATTTTGGTGTTTTTTCACTTAGATTTAGCAGAGTTCGAGGTATCGATGTATCGTGGATTCGACTAGCTTTTAGTTTTTATTTTGTTTAATTTTGCTTTTTCTTCCACAATTTAAGTTGTTTGTTTTCTCACGTACGATGCCATCCCTTTTCACACGCAGGAGAGATCCGTAATGAGTAACGCAGTGGGAATCTTAAAAGCAGTCTGCATAGGCTTAGATGTCGCCATATTTCTTCTCAAGACCAATCGTGGCCTAAAAGCGACGGAGTTTTGTGATGAGTGTGTAATTCTACTCCAAAACTTTGACTCTGGTACTCACCTTGAAATCTCTGAAGACATAATCAATGTGTACTGTGCCATCTCTGGTTACACAAATGCTGCAAGATACAACGCCACAAAACTTCTCAACAAGCTCCACCGAGCTGCAATACTAACCATACAACTGGGAGACAAATGTCACGAGCAAAATCGCTTTGAAGAGGCAAAGCAAGTTTTTGAAAGCGCAGTTACCATCTTAAAAACGACTGACCATGGTAGGGAAGAAGCAGTCGCTCAAGGAAGACTTGGAGTTTTGCATAGTACTCTTTATGAAAAGCAAAAAGCAATAGGACACCACAAGAAAGCGCTTGACATTGCGATAGAAATTGGTGACAAACAAGGAGAAGGAGCAAGTTACGGGAACCTCGGAAGTGTCTACTATACCCTTGGCGACTATAAGACGGCAAAAGAATATCACGATAAGGGACTTGCCATCGCGATTGAAACTGGGGACAAAGAGAAAGAAGTAACAAGTAACAGAAACCTCGGAATTTTGTTTCGAAGCCTTGGCGAATATAGCAAGGCTAAAGACTATTACATGAAAGCATTTGCCATTGCGGAAGAAATCGGAGACAGAAAGAAAGAGTGTGCAAATTACTTGAGTCTTGGATTTCTTTATCATCAGCTTAGTAAAAATAAGGTGGCTAAGGAATATTTTGACAAAGCACTTAGCATGAGTATAGAAACTGGTGACAGAACAGTGGAAGTAGGTGCTACCCTCGGATTGGCGACTGTGTTTGCTTCTGTTCATGACAACGAGTGGGCAAAAGAACACTTCGAGAAGGCACTTGTCATCAACAGGGAATATGGCAATAGAGCTATCGAAGCTGAAATTTACCTAAGCTTTGGAAACCTGAAATTCAAGCTTGCTGAATACGACGAGGGAGAAGATTACTTACAGAAAGCTCGCTCCATAAGCATCGAAATTGGAGACAAAATGACTGAGTTACAAAGCCTCTTCTGTATTGCAATCTTAAAGACATCACAATCAAAGATCGAGGAGGCAAAACAATATCTCTTACAATGTATTAAAAAATATGAACAAATCAGGAGTTTTCTGAAAGGAAACGAAGAATTACAGATATCTTTGTTAGAAGAGTACGGTCTTTTTCCCTTCAAGATGCTCACTAAATTGCTTTGCAATACTGGAGAATTTCGAGATGCTCTTTATGTCGAGGAGCTGAGACGAGCGAGGAGCCTCACAGAATCCATGGCACACAAGTTTTCCCTTGAAATTCACATCTCAGCTGATCCAAAGACAAGGTTCGAGATCGAAAACATCGTAAAGAAAGAGAGGAATTGTGCTTTTTTGTACATTTCGTATTACAAGCGACAAGTTTATCTCTGGATTTTGAAAGCAAATGGAGACATTTTCTTTCGAGCAACAGACGAAGTGAAAGTCAACACTCTTGATGCTGAGCAAGTTTGTGATGTGGAAGGAATATTCAAAAAGAGCACCGTCGGCTTTGGTGTTTTACCCTCAGCGAATTGCGAAGATCGACCTTTGGATGACAATAAGATGACGTCTGTTCATGAAGGGAGCCGGGTTACTTTGCGAGATGAAACAAAAAATACCGATTCACGAATTCGTCGTTTGTGTTACAAATTGATCTTTGCTCCCGTGGCAGATTTACTTACAGAGCCTGAAATCGTCATTGTCCCAGATCGTTTCTCGTACCGAGTCCCATTTGCTGCCCTGCGTGATGAACCAACCGGGAAGTATCTGTCAGAGAATTACAGAATCCGCATCATCCCTTCTCTTACAAATCTCCGGGTCATTCAAGAATGTCCAGCGGACTATCACAGCCAAACTGGTGCTCTGGTGGCGGGTGATCCTACAGTTGGCCGAGTGCATTACATTGGACGTCTCATAGACATCACACCGTTGTTTTGGGCAAATAAGGAAGCAAGGATCGTTGGTGAAGTGCTGGACGTTGCACCCCTGTTAGGAAAGCGCGCAACAAAGCAGGCGATACTTCGAGCAATGCCCTCAGTGAGTCTGATACATATTAGCGCACATGGAAATCCCGAAAGAGGAGAGATTGCTCTCTCCCCTCAAAGTACTACTAACAGTATTCCACAAGAGACAGACTACCTCCTGACAATGTCCGATATTTCAAGAGTTCAAGTACGAGCTAAGCTGGTAGTACTCAGCTGTTGTCACAGTGGGCGTGGATTGATTAAAGGGGAAGGAGTTCTTGGACTCGCTCGAGCATTCTTAGCATCCGGTGCACGTTCAGTGTTGGTAGCATCGTGGGCCTTAGAAGACGAAGCAATGGCGGAGCTCATGAAAAACTTTTACAAACATCTTGTTCGTGGAGAAAGTGCCAATGAATCTCTTCACCAGGCCATGAAATGGTTGAGAAGCAACGGCTTTAACAGACCTTTCCAATGGGCTCCGTTTGTGCTGATGGGGGATAATGTGACATTTGATTTTACGAAAATTGGGTAAGTCTGGTTCAAATGAACGATTTTCTTTAATTAACATAAGTTACCTTAGCTTGTTTAGCTAACTAGCTTGCGGACGGTTTTCGTTTATTTATTCGTTTGTTTTGGACTTTGGTTTTCATCCATAAAAATTTAAAGAAAAAGAAGATGGTTTTGTGCAGTGCACGGATCCGGAAGATTTTGATGACTCGTTTCTTAAATCAGCTTTCATTTAGAGTTACCTTTTTATGGAAGATATTCAGAAATTATTGCTCAAGTTCGATACAATACTTGACGCTATTATAGCGAAGAAAATCTGGGAAACATAAGTTAAAGTTGAGCAAGTTAACTTGACTATAAGAAATAACAAAAAAACACCAACAACAATCAAAAAATAATCTAACTTATGCATCAAGCATAGTATAATCGACAATAATTTGGAGAATTTGGAAAATCCATACCCAAGGAAACTAGAGGAGAAAACTATTTCTTAAATAGGAAATATGTTCCGCATCTAAATGCTTTTTTTTTGTAGGTAAGAAGAAATTAATATGGACAACAATGCATATGAGGCAGCGAAGAAAAAGGAGCAGTGACTGATCCTTCACAAAGATTTCCTTTCCTGTACATCGTCTTTAAATGGACACTAATATTACTTTGCATGACATTTTTTAATTGTAAGTTTGGTAATTGCTTTTGCACGCTTTTTTAAACAAGGCTGAATCGAAAGCGGGCGACATTGAAAGCCGCCATTGAGCTGGTTGTTCTATCAATTAAGCGCAACAGTCAAAGAGAGATGAGAAAAAACAGTGCGCGAGAATCAAAGGCAATAATCAAACAGGAATAGAAAAATAGTGCTCGAGATACAAAAGCAACAATCGAACGAAGAAGAGAAAAAGTAGGCCGCGAGAAACAAACGTAACAGACTACGAAAGGAAAAAAAGTGAGCGAGATACAATGCATTAACTCTTTAATTATAAAAATAATTATTAAAAACTGGATCATTGGATAATGCAATTCAAGACTTTTTATTGGCTTAGCCACTATGGTATATGAGCCAATATACCATAATCTACAAATATGGTAAGCGTACGTGTCAGCTTAAAATTAAAAGGGAGCTAAAAACTTAATAAAATTAAATAATTTAATTTAACGTTTTTAATAAAACAGTTATTCCACTCGCGCTTGTTGGATATGAGATATGAGTCTTTTCAACAGTAATTAATACCTTTTCTTTTTCCTTATTCATTTTATTCATGTTATTCATGTTAATTGTAGCACGTCTGTTTGCACAATAATTCTTAATAAAGACCTTTATTATTATTATTATTATGAGATGATTATAGCCAACTCGGCGCTACGCGCCTCTTTGGCTATCTATTATCTCATATTCAACGCGCGCTCGTGGAATAAATGTTAATTATAATAATAATAATAATAATAATAATAACGGTTTATTCACAGTATATCCGCATAAAAGGTGTGGCTCTTTATCTGTGAAGGCCTACGATTCTAATATTTTATATTAAAACTAAATTATAATGACTAACTAAGTTGTAATAAAAGCTATAAATGAAAGTAAATATGCAGAATATATTGGTTGGTGGTGTAGGTTGTTTCTATATCTTTACAAGGAAGACAAAGCGCGCGCCTTCAAGAACGCCTTGCAGAGCCTGTAGTGAGATAGAATAAATATATGAAAATCATATATTTTGAACTGCGGTATTTGATACGTATGATGGACGATCCTCGCAGTAGATAGCGCTATTTGAGCAATAGCGAAATTCAGACCTGAAAAAAAAAAAAAAAAAAAAAAAAAAAAAAAAAAAAAAAAAATCAGGCCTGTACGGGACTCGAACCACTGACCTCTGCGATACTAGTGCAGCGCTCTAACCAATTGAGCTAACAAGCCAACTGAGAGCAGGCCGTTAAGTTGATTCGTAATGAACCCGTGAAAGTGATAAATGAGATAGAATAAATATATGAAAATCATATATTTTGAACTGCGGTATTTGATACGTATGATGGACGATCCTCGCAGTAGATAGCGCTATTTGAGCAATAGCGAAATTCAGACCTGAAAAAAAAAATCAGGCCTGTACGGGACTCGAACCACTGACCTCTGCGATACTAGTGCAGCGCTCTAACCAATTGAGCTAACAAGCCAACTGAGAGCAGGCCGTTAAGTTGATTCGTAATGAACCCGTGAAAGTGATAAATGAGATAGAATAAATATATGAAAATCATATATTTTGAACTGCGGTATTTGATACGTATGATGGACGATCCTCGCAGTAGATAGCGCTATTTGAGCAATAGCGAAATTCAGACCTGAAAAAAAATCAGGCCTGTACGGGACTCGAACCACTGACCTCTGCGATACTAGTGCAGCGCTCTAACCAATTGAGCTAACAAGCCAACTGAGAGCAGGCCGTTAAGTTGATTCGTAATGAACCCGTGAAAGTGATAAATGAGATAGAATAAATATATGAAAATCATATATTTTGAACTGCGGTATTTGATACGTATGATGGACGATCCTCGCAGTAGATAGCGCTATTTGAGCAATAGCGAAATTCAGACCTGAAAAAAAAAAAAAAAAAAAAAAAAAAAAAAAAAAAAAAAAAAAAAAAAAAAAAAAAAAAAAAAAATCAGGCCTGTACGGGACTCGAACCACTGACCTCTGCGATACTAGTGCAGCGCTCTAACCAATTGAGCTAACAAGCCAACTGAGAGCAGGCCGTTAAGTTGATTCGTAATGAACCCGTGAAAGTGATAAATGAGATAGAATAAATATATGAAAATCATATATTTTGAACTGCGGTATTTGATACGTATGATGGACGATCCTCGCAGTAGATAGCGCTATTTGAGCAATAGCGAAATTCAGGCCGTACAGGCCTGATTTTTTTTTCAGGTCTGAATTTCGCTATTGCTCAAATAGCGCTATCTACTGCGAGGATCGTCCATCATACGTATCAAATACCGCAGTTCAAAATATATGATTTTCATATATTTATTCTATCTCATTTATCACTTTCACGGGTTCATTACGAATCAACTTAACGGCCTGCTCTCAGTTGGCTTGTTAGCTCAATTGGTTAGAGCGCTGCACTAGTATCGCAGAGGTCAGTGGTTCGAGTCCCGTACAGGCCTGATTTTTTTTTCAGGTCTGAATTTCGCTATTGCTCAAATAGCGCTATCTACTGCGAGGATCGTCCATCATACGTAGAGCCTGTAGTATTCTTTAAAATTTGTGCAATTCCTTATATTTGCTGGCAATTCGTTAAAAATCATGGCTGCTTTAAATTACTCTTTTGATCAGGTAGCAGTTTCTACATACAATCATGATTTCATTATTAACCAGACAGGTAGCAAGAAGATAATAAAACATCATAAAGGGATAATCATATTGTTCGATTCAACACTGAACTGTTAAAGCTATGATTAGAACATATTATGGAAGACAGAGAGAATTGGTAGAGAAAAATGTTTTTCGTCTTGTCACGAGCGTGGAACAAAGAAAAAATCGGGAACCGATATTTTGTTTTTGCCGGAGAGTGAAAGGCCGGGTTGTGTCAGGTCTTAAAATAACTGAGAAAAATATGCTACCTTTCTATAACATCAAGAAGTGGTTAGTTCTAGTCTTCTCGAATAGGGACGAATAAATGGAGGTCCCGTCTTCTACAGGGTTAGGGGTAGGAGACGTTAGGGGTGGGATGGGTGGACTACTCGCATGGATCGCAGATGTTCCGTTCTAGTCCTACCCTACTGCGATAATGCAGTGAAAAAAGGTTAGAAAAGTTAGAAAATCACGGTTAAATTTCAGTGCCCTTAATCAACGGTTGAAGACAATTCTCCCATCAAATTGAATCTATATTGACTTTTTTTTTCATTTTGAGTAAATTATTCAGACCTATTTATTCTCTCTCTGAAGAAGTGCAGTGAAGAGTAATATCCTAAGGCGTCTACTGAATAATTGATTATTATTCAAAAACGTTTTTATTTGGTAATTAGTGTAGATTTAAGCAACACCTTGGTTCCCGATGTTGTAAGTGTAAACAACATTACCAGTATCGCAGTATGCGGGACACGTCTTATATATGCCTTGTGGTGCTCCCTGTGGAGTCTCTATGGCTCAGTGGTAAAGCGTCGGAGCGCAGATTACGAAGGTTTTAGGTTCGCATCCTCTTGGAGACTCAGTCGTTTTCTTGACCCATCCTCACAACTCAGCATTTTAGCGGAGATATGCTAGCCTATGTACAGCCGCCCCCTACCCTCCAAAAGAAGGAGACTAAGGGGCGGCTGTTCACGGGCTAATTAGCTTTTCGGAACTGACTCTTCTAGTCCTGAGCATAGCATATTCAGAGCACGAACGAAATTAGAGAGCGACAGGGGATTTACCGAACGTCAATACATGTTCAAGCGCTCGTTTCGCAATTCCTCCGTTGAAAAATAAACGATTAAAAAAATTGGAGGAGCAAAACGGCTATGGAAATTTTACATTTACACTATAGCTTGACATGTATGATCCAATAAAATATTGCAAGCGGTCATGGTAGATATTTCTGAACACGTCTCACCATTTTACTCGCTCTCTTCGTCTACGGATCGGACTACAGTTATGGTAGCTGTAGTTGCTGGGTAACCATGTTGTAATTTTAATTTCAATTTTCCACTCAGTATTTTATTAACCAGTCGGCGGAGTGTTCTGTTTCATTTTGTGATGAAACTGTCGCACTTTGTGAGACTTGTTGCACTTGGAAAAAAAAAAAAAAAACTGCCGAACTATGAAGGGACAGACCTTCGCGCTTTGTAAGTAATAATCTGTCGCACTATTTATTTTTATTATCATAATCATTTACATCAACATCACCATCACCCACACCATCACTATCATAACTATTTTCGACTACAAACGTATCAAAATCATGCATGCGAACTGCGAATCTAGAGATGACTATCAAAGCGATCTTCGCCTTTATGGGAGTTTGAACCCACGATCTCTGCGATACCGGAGCAATGCTCTACCAACTGAGCTAACAAGCCAACATTATTATTTTAATTGTTGTTATCATTATTATCATCATTATTATCGTTATCAGAGGCAACCGTTATGGTTATTTTATACTTGCCCCCAACCATCTAGACTAAGTTTCAGATTACAAACTTCGATTGCTAGTTTTATCATGAGGAGCGATAATCTGTTATTGCTTAGTGCGACAGCTTTTTTATTACAAAGCGCGATGGTCAGTCCCTACATAGAGCAGCAGATTTTTTTATCACAAAGTGAGACAAGTACTAATACATAGTGCGACGATCATTACAAAGTACGACCCGTACGATGAATGCAACGAGAAATACAACCTTAGTTATATTAGTTATATTAGTAATTTTATTTCGGTCTTAGCATTTTTGTAATTGGTAGTCTTATATAGTCTTATGTAATCAATGATTGTGAAAAGCACGCAATTCAACCTATGGCTGCAATGTATTTTATTTGGTAATAAACTATCTATCTATCTATCTATCTAACTTTTCCTCAGTTCAGCGGACTGTCCTATGAAAATTCCAGGAGATGCATTATGGAGATATGTTAACACCGCTTTGGCCTCTGTGTCTAGTGCGGTGACCATCTTGTCTAGATTTATCGCCATAACAGTCAAGTTTTTAGTGCTGCGGACCATAAAGGTTTCACTTTCTCTATACACGCAGTCTTCAGTTTTTATCCTCGTTCTCACATTGTCAGACTTCTAGATGGGATTTTTCGTCCAACCTTTATGTGCGGTGGCATATCTACTTTATCAACTCAGTTGATAAACCCAAATTAACTCGTTACTCCCACCAACGCATGCGCAGCAGCATAGTTTCTTTAGAAACTTACCCCCTTTATATGTGGTATGCTTCACCAGCGATTTGTCTGCCTTGTTTTGTTCATTAAGTTTCATAATGTAAACTCTGGTTATCTTTCTTCCCTATATCGTTTATAGCTATTATAACCATAAGTGTGGATTGGTACCTCGCTCTCTCTTTACATCTGTGGTATCCTTCCATTGCGAAAATCATTTGCGTGATCAAGTTGAGTATTGTAGTATTTTTAGTCTCACTCCCTTCGTCCGTTTACTTCTGGTTCTCAAAAGAGGAGTGATTAAGGAAATCAATCACAATTCTAGCTTTTACTATAACATTTTTGGGTGTTATGATAATGCCCTTTTGTTTTAGTCGGCTTTTCGCAGTATTGCGGTGACCTAAAGGCCAGATTAGGAGGCAAAGTCCGAACCACATGAGAAGAACAAACGGATTATCCAGAAATCATTTCCAAATACAGACAGTCTGTGTTCGCAATTCTATTTGTGCTTGACATGATGCTGTAACGTTATCCTCAGTTTGCGCTGTAAGTTTTGGGATCATGTTTTTCTTTGTAACACCGATGAGTAAGAAAGTCCTCATCATTTCATAATGGTGTTGGTCAATCCCTCGATAATTCCACTGGTTTAGTGTTTGAGATTGCCGGGAATTTGGCGCTTTGCAATTTCGAAACTTCGGCAGACTTTCAAGGTCAGCGGATCACCACATGGGGTGCAAGCCTCAGACGCGTCAAACCAATGTCAATCACGTGTTAAGCAGCTATTCTCGTCTCACCTATATGGGTGACATTTCATTTCACCGTTTCATAAATTCAAACGTATAACATAAGCTTGATTATTTAAGGGCTTGCAAAATTATACTAATTTTGTATCTTTGAAAAAAAGTAAACGTAAGTTATAACTACATCGGAGTAAAACAAAAGAGGAATTTAATGAGCGTAGAAAAGTAAACTTGATTTATGAAGATCAGAACTTTTACCGCCAGCACCTGCAACTTTAACGCTTTTCAAAATTGCAGTCTGAACTTTCTAAAGTCATTGCTCACATTTTGTCATAACAAATGATGAGTATTGGGAGATATGCTTTAAAGTGCACCTACACCCAAAAAATTTTTTTCGCTTAACGAAGTAAGCTTATTTTTTTGAGTATTTCTGCGCAAAAATTTTTTTATTTGCTCAAATCTTCAATTTTCTATGCCCAGTCAAAATATGGAAAATCGGCCGCCATCTTGCCCCACGACCGAGTTTAAAGAAGAATGGCTCTAGCGGGTAATGTGACGTCAAATCGAGAACACGAAAGTCTGCATCTCACACATTTTCACTTGTTTGGGAAGATTGTCGTCGATATCGTCCGAAATATGCCGACTAGGTGTGTTGTATGAAGATTGTATGGAGCGCGATACCCTCTTGCAAATTTCGCACGTTGCTACATCCTTCTACAACACACTTAGTCGGCATATTTTCGGACAATTATCGACTACAACCTTCCCAAACAAGTGAAAATGTGTGAAAAGCAGACTTTCGTGTTCTCGATTTGACGTCACATTACCCACTAGAGCCATTCCTCTTTAAACTCGGTCGTGGGGCAAGATGGCGGCCGATTTTCCGTATTTTGACTGGGCATAGAAAATTGAAGATTTGAGCAAATAAAAAAATTTTTGCGCAGAAATACTCAAAAAAATAAGCTTACTTCGTTAAGCGAAAAAAATTTTTTGGGTGTTGGTGCACTTTAAATAATTTGACAACTGTGGGACAAAAGTTTTAAAAATCAATTAAATTTGATTAAACAGTGTTCTAAAAGTTTTAATTAAAAAACTCCGAGAGCATCACAGTGCCGCTATAGTGGGATGGAAACTGACAAAAACTGAAGAACATAGGCGGGATATAAAGTCACTTATAGGGATGAAAAATATTAGGTTTGTTTGAATAAAGAGCAGGTGATTTTTATTCCATTCATTATTTCTACATTTTCGTTTGTTGATTCGATTCATCGGTGGATTGCAGTCTAGTTCATTTCGAACAACTACCGGTACATTAAATTTATCTTACTCTGAAGTTAGTGGTAAGTTCTCAAGCTTTCTTATTCCCGATTGATTTTATTTTTCTTAACTTAATAAACAAAGATCTAGGAATTTGGTTTTAATCGACTCTTTTCAAGACAGCCACCAGTAATATAAAGTGATCGCTCAAGAGAGATTGCATTATTTTTGTATTTCTTGTAATCTATATCTTCCATAGGCATCTTCCAATCATGGATCCTTCTGAGCGTGGTAACGCAACCTTCTCTCCCAATAGCTGCCTTGTTACTTTTCCTGGGGATGTTCCAGACATTAAAGCCGCTCCAGCCATCGTTTCGTGTTTAGTGAGCATCATATCAAGTATTATCGCGACGACAGGCAACTTTTTAGTGATGTGGGCCATAAAAGTGACTCCGTCATTACACACGCCGTCTTCAGTATTCCTCTTCATCCTGGCACTATCGGACTTTATTGTCGGTATTTTTGTTCAGCCCATGTGTGTCTTACACCTGATAGGTGCAACAACTCGCAATATTTCCCTGTACTGTGTCACTAGTGCCATGCTGTATCCTCCGGGAGTCACTCTTGTGGTTGTTTCTCTCATGACCATCACGGCGATTACTGTTGATCGATATCTTGCTCTTGTTTTACATCTACGATATGCCGCCATCATCACCGTCAGCCGTGCGATCAAGTTTAATTTGCTATTTCTTGGTATATGCATTCCATGTTCGTTTTACTTCTGGTTCTCCACAATAGGTTGGTATAGGAAGGCCTCCATTTATTTTGGTTTCATTCTAGGTATTTCTGGAGTCGCTGCGATGGTTTTCTCCTACTATCAAATTTTTGCAATATTGCGGCGGCACAAAAAGCAGATCCTGAATCAAAAAAAATTAGCCACAAGATTGCACAGATTTTCTGAATTGGACATTTCCAAGTACAGGAAGTCTGTTTTGGCAGTTATTTTTGTTCTTGGTGCAATTTTCTTCTGTTATTTACCCTTTGGAGTGAGTTTCTTCATGGCGATGTTATTCCAAATCGAGGTGACCAAGTCTACCGTATTCGTCACGGGAATAATGGTGATGTTAAATTCCTCTATCAATCCACTGTTTTACTGTTGGAGAATAACGGAAATTCGACGGTTTGCGATTTCAAAATTACGGCTCATTTCTAAAGTGAGCGAGGTACCATGTCAAGTTGGCGGTGTTACACGAGTCGAACCAGTACGATGGATCAACAAGGGCCAATGGCGGACCAACAAAGGCCAATGAAGGATCAACAATGGCCCCTGAAAGAACAACAATGGCCACTGAAGGATCAACAATGGCCAATCAGAAAAAATTATGACATCCCAAGGAACCAATGAGAGCTCGAAGTATTTACGCCCATCCGACCTCAAGTTTGTGACCAAGCTGCTGCTAATCTTGATGAGTGTGACAGTACTATCTTTATAAAGTATCTTCTCACAGATTTAAAAGCGCGAGTTGCTAATTATTATTTCATAAAATGCGCCTATACCGGCCAGGCAACCTTTGAGCTCGGAAACTGTGATGGTTCGTCCCAACCAGCTTGCTGCCTTCGAGAATCATCCACACCGCAGAGTCGACTGATATATATCTGCTCCAGAGCCACACCTATTTGTCCTACAGGCGAAGATGCATTTGAGTTTATATCACTAGAGCGAGCCCTCCGTGTAAACGTAGTCAAACGGCGGAACTCCCGACGAAAGGGTGGACTCAATGCTCCATATATGAGGGGATTCAAAACGCTTGAAGTCTGAATCAAGAAGGGAATCACCACAGCTAATTCGTGTGGGGCCCTTCTTAAAACGACCCTTATGATCAAGACGACTCCAAACGTGGGAATCCAGCATATTGCGAACGCGAAAGCCATAATGAAGAGCACTTTGGACAATTTTATTTCGTGGACGGAAACACCTTGGAGGGAGAGACGTATTCCAGCGTTATGACTGCGAATCTGTTTGGAAACGTGATAATAACACACGCAAACCAACGACAAGGAAAAGACGACAAATACGCAGACCACTGCCACTGTGAACACCGTTTCTGCGCTTTTACTCGCAAAAGTGTATGCGCAGAATGACAGCATAGGGTTGAACGTGAAAGTTCCCACGCCAAGTGCGGTCGGATAAAAAACGAAGCCGGCTATAAAAAGCCAAAGAGCGACTAAAATGCTCCAAGACCTCCTTTTGGTGAACCACTTCCGGTACAACTGTGGCCTTACAACGCGGAAGTAACGATTGACTGCTGTCAAGGTCATCGTTGTCATAGAAACATAGGTGAGGAAGTGAACGAGGAAACCACTCAGCCGACATACGGGCATTCCAAAGACCAGTCTCCCCGCAATAAGTGTACTTGCGAAGAGAGTTCCTGGGACACAGGCACTGAGAATGTCAGTCACTGCAAGAGCGGCGATGTAACTGTTGCTAGTGTTTCTAAGCCGCGGGTTACGAAATAGCGCTGTTAGAATTAAAACATTACCAATTAAAGAAAGAACGATGAGCGCAACCGAAGCAACGGATTCAAGAACGATTAAACTGAGACTTCTTGGAGGCAGATGCCACGTCATGGCCATATTTGTTCCGTTTCAAGCTTTGATATAAACGTATAAATTTATTCGTGGATTGATTCCTGGCAAAGAGTTGATACCCACTGCTATGTAGAATCCACTGCAAGGCTAGAGTATTGAGTTTCAACGTGTCCACGTCTTAGTAATTTCATCCGGTCGAGTACGATCCAATGAAATTTGATCTCAAAGAAAATAATACTCAAGATGATACCTTTGCCTCAGACAAAAATTTTTTCTTGCGTTATATAGAATAGAGACGGGAATAAACGTCTCTTACCAATTCAACCGTGGCAAGATGTAGCCATCAGCCGTTATGAACCATTATTCCTCAATCGCAAGTGTCGTCATCACCTTTAGTCAGTAAAACACTGTTGTCTGCCTAACAGCGAACTCTTTTCTTCCGTTCCGTACTGATGATGTCTTTCCTTGTAAAATACTGTGGAGATTACTTCGCTGGCAACAAAGATTGTGTGTCTTTCTCGTTTCGTAGGGGCGATGGTGGTTTAGAGCAACTTGACTAATGACTTCTCATGGGTGATATTTTATCTCGTCTTAAATATATTAATTATTCATATGCTTTTTTTTTTTTTGTTTTGTTTTGTTTTGTAATCCAAGACTCTCAAATGTAAAGTGGTGAAAAAGAAAAAGCAAAGAAAAACCTTAAAGATGATAAAGAATGAAACTGACCATGGGACGCAAATTTTCTTGATGTGAGTTATTAATCCGTTGCTCGCTCACAGTCTATTTCGAATCGACCATTAATCTCCGTTTTGAAGAAAATCAACAGCCTGGGAAAAGTCAACAGGATTATCTACCCAGACATATTGGAGGTATCATCATTTCCTCGTTTAAAATTTTATGATTAGATCTCCGAATCAAAATGACATTTTTACTGGACTAGTCCAATCAGGAACCAGAAGTAATTATTTCGGCAAGCTATTAAACATTTGCAGATAGTATCTTTAGTTTGCACGCTAATGGCCAAAATAAAATAAATGACAGTCGATGCCCATATTACTTAGCTGAAACTACTACAAGGTGCTCCTAAATGAATTCATACTTCGTTTGTGTCGTCGGCATTTCTAAACGATCACGTAGCTTAAAACTTTTTTCATTTCAGTTGTATTTTTTTGAAATCGTCCTCGATTTGCTACAGGCTAAAAACCGTTAGGAAATGAAAAATTTTGCGATAAACAGGACCGATCTTGCCTCATAGACTGATTTGTGAATATGATTTTTTTTTTCATATCCCACCGTCCGAAACTCTCAAGTTATAATTATATCAGTTTTTTACCATATTGCTTTCCAAAAATTACTTAAACTTTTAAAATAGCATGTCGGCCTCTTTCAACTAATTGATTATCCGAACTCTAAATATTCTAAATCTGAATATGAAGTAAAATAATGGAAACTTAACAATATTTCTCATCAAAAGCTGTTAAAGCTCCTCAATTTTCCGAGTGTACAACAAAACTGTTTTTCGTATATTTTACAGCTCTAGGTCGTAACAGAGACTCTTCCTTTGGAACGGAACAAAAAAAGATAGGCTTTAAACTTCTTTTTTCCCTCGACTCTGATAATGATGAAATTACTGTTTTTAAAATCATAGCCACAGGGTACGAAGAATTCCCCTCGCGAAGTAACCTATATATAGGAACCTATATTTACATCTTCAACAAAATAAAACTTAAATATGTTAGATGCAGAGCCCTCAGCTTTCTCTGAGTGATGGTAACCACAGCAACCTTAACTCGTTTGAAAAAAACATACTCAGTTTCTCATTTGAACGTTCGCACTTGTTTGCCAAAACAACAATCAAGGTACTTTCAGATTCCACGTTCACAAGTCATTCATTGACATCTAGTGTTCTGGAGATCTTTTTAGTAATTCTTCAAAACGGTTGATTGGAGAAGATAAATGCTCTCCTAAAGCAATAAAACTCTCACCAAAGTTTGTTTTCTTGATTTTGGAAATCTAAATTATCTAATCGCCGCGACTTGGCGCCGACTCGAGGAAAGGGCGCGTATCAGGGATAACAATCAAAACAAGAAGAAAATTCTCGAAAGTAATTGATTCTCACGAACCCGATTTGAGCACGAATAGGCCATTATATAGTTGTGTACTTGGTTGCCAAGCCTTCAATTTGGAGTGAGGCTAAAGGTGACCTTGTTGTGATAGAGACCAGTATATAGTTAGCATGATAACAAAGTAATTTACATTTAAAAAGCGGGAATGTTTGTATCATAACAAGGTCACCCTTGACTTCAGATCACTCCTGTTCAAAGGCTCGGCAACCAAGCACGCAACAGAAAAATGGTCTATTGAACTCCACTCAATCTTATTTGCATTACACATTCTCTAAATAGTATGCAGATTAAGGCCTCGTTTGCTAATGAAACTCGGGCATAAACATCAACATAACCCGTGTTTTAACTCTGTTACTCTTACAATCTAAAAAGATAATTCACTTAACAGATCACTCCGCAATTCTTTATTGGCTAATCTTTGTAAATCGTTTTAACACCCAAACGATATTGCCACTTCGACGAGTCTCTAAATCGTTGTCACTTGTCTGCTTGATGAAAGGTTACTATCGAAAGAACTCATAATTTTTATGCTGATTAATCCAAGAAAAAAAGGGTTGTTACATGCCATATTGGTGCATAATTACCCACGACCAGTTTTAGTTTGAAAAACGAATTTAATAATTAAAATTGGTACATATAAAGTGGACATCAATTCTTGTAGTACATAATTATAGTATGGTATCCAGTGTTCATCTGGAAAACTGAACATAATTCTGCAAAGCAAAAACACGCACAAGCAGGGTGGGGGGGGTGGGGGGGTGGCTTTTCTGGATGTTAAACCGAATAACCTCACTTCAGAGTTTTCCACATAATTTCAGCCGAGTTTCAAAGTCTAAAACCTTAAAAATCATACAGGTCACACATTAGTTGGGCTGTACTTTCCACTCACTGCCTTCTCATTAAATTAATCCTATCTTGTCCAGATGAGTTAAGAATTGTAAGGGGAAAGAGAGGGGTGTTTATAGGCAAATGTTTCATCAAACAAATATATTTTTTTTTTTTTTTGCAGCTTTTTTAATCAAAACAAGAACATTGTACTATATACTACAAGAAAAAGTGTGTAATACTAGGTCACTATAAGTAACCTGAAATCTTTCCATAGTTTCCAATAAAAAATCTTAGCTAAGAAGCCTGGTAGCTGTTTGGTTTGTTAAGCACATCTTGCAATTACAAAAATAACAATTCATATATCTTACTAGACGTTTTGTTGTGTAGTATTGCTGAGTATTTTTACGAGTTGTGCCGTATTTTGACGAGCCCGTAGGCGAGTCAAAATACAAATAACGAGTAAAAATACTCAGCGATACTACACAACAAAACGTCTAATAAGTTATTTATTATCCAACACGCCAAAATGGTAACTCAGTGCGGGCGAATTTCGCGGATGTTTATTTACGGGGAGTGCGTGACAGAAGTATGCGAAGCGGAACGGAATTGGCGCGTTGTTGTGCTGCTGTTTCTATTTTCTTCATTAAATGAAGAAATTTTCTGGCCGTCAAGCTGTTTTTCTTCGTTCGATTCATCTAATGAACTTGGATCTATATTTGCCAGCCATTCTGACTCTTCGTCGTCGGAAATATGATTCAAATTGTACGCCACTTGTTTTTTTTTTCGTAACTACAATCCAATTCTTCGCTTGCGCAATGCGAGAAAACCTGTTTAACCGGTACTACAATAGACGAGTACAAATACGCGTGATATTTGTTCTCGTCTATGGCGTTATTTGTACTCGTCTAGGAGTAGTTGGATAATAAAAGTAAGTAAAACACTAATTAATTTCCTACACCAAACAATTTTAAGGTACAACTGTTTAATTTGACAATCCACAAAATACTTGCTTCCAGCTCTTCTCCAAGAGCAAGGAAACTTTAAGATAAAGAGAGAGACATGCTTACACCTATTGAACCCATTTAAATAACACTCAAGAATATGTAGATGATCTGTACATGTAGATAATCTTTGTAACTTAAACAGTTACAGCTGTGCATGTACCCCAGAAAGTATGCACGGGAGTACTGCTACCTTCACTGACTTTTTATACATTGCATGCAGCTCACATAGAAGCATTAGGAGACATTAGACTACAAAAAGCCTACTTTTGTACCTGCTGTATATAGTACCTTATGCAATTGATAGCCACATATATTTACACATACATCAAAGCTATCACACTACTTTCCAGAGCTATCATCTCTATTTCTCTTTTGACCCCCTCCCCCTCTTCCCCCACCACGCCCACCAAATGACCCGCCTCTTCCTCCACCTCCACTGCCACCTTCTCTGTGGCCTCCACGGCCTCCACCACCTCCGCGACCACCTCGTCCTGAGGATAAAACATGTCATTACTATTAAAAGAGTTGGATTGGTGACATGCAGACATTTATCGCTGATTAGGAGAAAAAGCTCAAGGGTCTCTGGAAAGAAAGGTTAGACTAGATCAAATAATTAACTGTAATCCTTGATATATAAGAAATTTCAAATGCGAGCTGCTGATCATCCAAAGATCTTAAGAATGTTGTAAGAAGACTCTCATAGGCACTGCTGTCTATATATGATAAAAGAGACCAACTGGCATGGGTAATTTTGATTTTATCAAGAGAGTTGATAAAGTAAATTGGCTAGCGCAAAGGGTTTCAAAGCTGACATTTCTCGTGTTAACCTTTTATCAGAGTGACCTGGGGACTAGCTAATGTGAAGGTGCTGGAGATGCTGTAGCAACTGAGTAGCAACTGTCATCACTGCAAAAAACGAAACACTTCCTGATTTAACAATCTAAGCTTCCTTACCTGGTCTTCCTGTCCCTCTGCTTTTTCCTTGTTTCACCATTTCATCTTTCACCATGTCTATAACCTTTAAAGCATTGACAAAAAGAGTACAAGGGTGAAACGAACACAGAAAATAGCCCCAGTACGTCGATACCAAGTCTAATTTTTTGCAGCCTGGTGTCATTTAAGTTTAAAACTTTAACCCTTTACATCCTAACATCAGTATGCAAGTTCTCCTTACTGTTCTCTATACAATACTTATAGTACAAACAAGGAGAATTTCTCAAACAGTCAAGAGCTTTTTAAGTTTACAATCATTTCCTTTATTCTCCTGACCTTAATTGTTTGATTCAAGGGCGATATTGTAAGGAGAAATTAGATGCCAGTCATGCTTAGGAGATAAGGAGTTAACCGCTTTTGTAACATAACCAAAGTAAAGTGCGTGCTCTGATTGGTCAATTTAGCGTCCCCCATTTGCCCATGGGTGTACACTGCTGACGCGAGCAAATGCAAATACTATTTTTCCATGCGCGCTTGTTTTTCCTGGTCACGTAAGATTTGTTAAATAAAAGGGAACTCTTTAGCTACAATGTATCAATGTTATGTTATAAAACAAATGGTAAACACCACAGCGTACACTATTGGGTTATGGATGCATTTGGGAGGTTTGCTAAGCACTCAAGAAAATAGAGTCGCTCTCGGCTATTGCCTCGAGCGACTCTTACACTTTTTTCATGCTTAGCAACCTCCCGCGTGCATCCATAATTCAATAGTGTACGCTGTAGTGTTTACCATTTGTTAAAGAGTGACCATCATCTTGTTTCTCCAAACACTGAATACAAAATTCAGGTTATGAGAATGAAAGACATGATCACCTGCTCAATCAACAAATTCTCCTTGTCATTACCATGGGAAACATATAGAGAACAGTGTGGAGAATATACACTCTGATGCTAAGGTGTTAAAGAGTAAACATACAGTGGATAATGAAATCATTTTATTGATTGTGACGAATCCGCGCCACAAAGGTGGGTGCCCCCTAACACAAACAAAACACAGAACATAAACGAGCCCGAGAACACACGCCACAATACAACTAAACGTAGGCCTAGAGATATTTATTATGCTAATTACAACAATAAAGCGACTAACAATAACGATAATACAATGATCTAATTAATTTACAGGAATACGCTAACTTAAACTACAGTACACTAAAACTATTTACAAGATTATTACTATTAAGATAAAAAAAAGGTTTTTTTTTTTTAGTTCAGTTCGGTTGGGTTTCACCTTACGCCCGTGTTCTTCTCCTGTCCACAAATCACCACGCTCCACCAACAAACGACTGACAAACCAAATTCACAATTCACAAACCGAACTCACGTTTAACCCAGCTAAACGTAGAAGTTTCCAACCTCACGTAATTCGGTCTTCGCTCAGATCTTTCTTGACTCAGTTGTCTTCACTGGCTTACTGTCTAACAGAAGATAATCTTCTCCTTTTCCTTCAAGTTCTGCGCTTTAATTTCTTCGGCCAGCTTCTCGGCACACATGTGCTCCCCGACAAATGGATCTTTTGTCGTGTAAAGGAACGGTTTTGCTGAATGACTCTTCAGTGATTAAAACGTGCTCTGATCCGAACGAGTCTTGGTAACTTTCAAACCTTCACCGCCGGTGACCTTCTCTCAAAACAAAACCACCCCGTATCAAACCACCCAAATCCTTAAATACCCATGGACGCAAGGTGCCCGAAAAGAATGAAGAAAACTATTTGATATACACAATAAAGGTTAATTACACAACAGTTTACACAAGTGAAGAATAAAAATTACGTAACAGATACAAATAATCACGAACTACACTGATCCTAAGAGAATAACAAAAATAATTTACATTTAATAAATAAATTCCTAACACTTCCATGACATTGATCAACTGGAAAATAATCAGTAAAGATTGTTTTCAATCAAGTTGTACCTCATCTGGAATCCTAAGATATTTTATGTTGCTGCCTCTCACATAACACTCTGGTATCTTCCAAAACCTATCACCATCCTGAAAGAGAGTTTTCGAAATTATGAAATCACTGCTAAGCACAAAAAATCCCCAAGTTCTTTCTGCAAATGTCAAGGAGTATTTCATACAAAAGACAGTCAGAAAATACAGAATTAAATTGTTTCCTTGAAACTGCGGATCAAAAACCTCAAAAACTTCTTTGAGCATCTTGATTCTCGATTCTCAATCCCCGATTCTTGAGACTAACTAAATTCTTGTTCCTTGATTCTCGAAAGTTTAGAGGATCAAGAATTGAATTTCGTGTCGAGACTGTCAACTTACTTTTGAGCTGTTCTGTAGCAATAACAAATAAACTTACTCTAGAAGTGCAAATGACCTCCCTTAGATTAATGTTCATCCAGTTATCACAACTCACAAGATGGCCATTGTATGTCTCTCCATTTTTCAGCTCTACTAGCTGTAAAGAGAAAAAGGGTAAATTATCACTCAGTATTACCTCGAACATACATGTAGCACAACGTGCAAAATAATTCCCAACATTGTGCAATGTATACCCACCATAGGATGGTTTTGTGCCGTCCGTAAAAGAGATAGAGGTAGCTAAAGACAGTAATAAACTGTTAGAGTTGTTTTCTACGAGGGATCAGTGGGAAATCAAGACTACTGATAAATCAAATCAAACCGAAACTTACCACCATCTTGAATTTTGTCGTGCAAACGTAGTTGGCGTGGCTGCACAGCCCGACTTAGCAGCCAAGCAGCCTTGTCTTGACATTTCAGGGCGCCTGACTGTTCTTCCATGCGAAGTTTGCCTTGAGGATGAAATCTTCTAAGAAGAGAAAGGAAAATTCCACAAGTGGGGCTTCAAAAAGCTTTAAGCAGCCAAAGAATGATTTCAAGGGTGAACTTTTGAATCACTATTTTCTCGCAGAAGCATTTAAAGGAAAATTTGTTAGTGCATACAGGTTGGTTACAGCACTGCGATTAACTTAATGTACGTAATATACACGTGTTTTCTTTTTTACACAAGCGTAACCATTTGTATGGAAAAAGGGCTTTTAATTGATCTCGACATATTTTTTGTTCATTTAGGAATGAAGACGATTTTAATGGTATGTACCGACATCCTAAATGTTCTAACTCTTGAATACTATGAAATTTTCACCTAACCTAGCTAATTAAACATTCATCGACGACAAATACCGAGTCGTTGATATTTTTCGAAATTATTCTACAGGCTTCGTTTTTTAATCACTATAAACAATAATTTTCCAGCAGGAGTAATAAATAAGTAAAAACTGCACAGATATACAATTATAAAAACTGCATGCATTAACACCCATACCCTGGGAATCCCCCTTCTAGGTTCCAAAGGTCTA
>NC_142529.1:8764616-8822116 GCF_964205215.1 Stylophora pistillata
GTCTGTTAATAGCGTTTGTATAAAGAAAAGAAGACACTATCCGCAAGGAAAGAAACATTCAAAAAGCGTAAGTTGAGTCAATCGTTCATTCGTCTCCTTTTAAATTCCTTTTGTTATTCAATCTTTGGATTGGTTTTAGCTGTTTGTTTATTTATCCATTGGTGTTTTCATCTTGCTTTTTTGCCATTCATGTCGATGTTCACTTGCTTGATGTTTCGTTCTATCGTTTGGTCGTTGGGTTATTCCTTTGTTTATATGTTTGCGATCTCGTTTCATCGTTCTTGATATATCGATCTTTCGTTTTCAGTTCCCTATTTTTCAATTTTTTATCTGTCTACTGTGGAACCTGTATTAAGTGGTCACCCACATGTAATTGCAGGGTGATAACTTAAATACAGGCTGGCCGCTCAATACAGCTTCCACAGAGTTGGGTTATTCTAAAAAAAACGTCATTTTATCCCATAATTGACCTCTTAATCGATTCAAATACAGCTTGATTCTATATTCTGTTTTAACCATTTCAGACGTTCAGAGCCTGTCTTCATTTTATGATGCTACGAAGAGTAAGCTAATGGAAAACGAGACACATTCTCAGGTACCACTTGTCACTGACAAACTTTACCAACATTTCATCATTATCGTCTGTACCAGGATCCACCATGAGCTCTTTTGTGTTGTTCATGTTATGATTCCTGTCCTTTAATTTCATTGCAGCTTGGAAACTTAGAGAGAAAGTGGCAACACCATGAACAAAACAACTTCGTCATGAAGGAGTGTATCCTATTTTTTCTGAGTAAAAAGAAAAAATGTATTCACACTGTAATCTTTAAATTTAACTACCTATGGATAATCTCAAGTGCGGGGCCAGGTAATGGAAGGTAGTCTGAAAGCAACTGAAAGGTATTGTTTTGGTAAAGTGCTTTTTTACATAAATACTAAAACGTTTTCAAGGGATGCCCTCGAAAAATGAGAAATAGGTAACATTTTGATAGAGATTAACTATACTGCAACATTTCCTTGACTTCACTCAGTTATTGCTACAAAAAGCCTGGAGAGCGATTATCGTCCTCTGAAGCAAAATGTGTCTGAACAACTGGAGGACATCAACAAACTGCTGATTCAGTCTCTTGGAAAATAACTTCCAACCTCTCATCCTGATATTTATTTTAAATTGTGTGTTGTCTCGAAAGTATTGGTGTGTTTACTTTACTTTTGCTTTTAATAATCTTTCTTAATGATACTTAAAACCATACATTGAGTTCTGTAGCGGATCAGAGTTCAGATTCGGTGCACTCTAACCAGTCAGGAGCAAGCAATGTGATTTTCTGTCCTGTTTTCCCGCGTTTGACGGCGCGGGTTGCATTCTTCCCGCGTAAAGAGCTGGTTTAGTATGTTTAGCCTGACAACGAACCAAACATCCCTTTCTCCTTTTTCACAGACGAATGTCAGTTTATTTATTTGGCTATTCGACTTACCTGTTAAAATCTGATTTTAAGACCACTCTTCAAGTAGTAAAGGAAAGGTCTAATCCATAAGTGGTTTTAATTGTATGAGCTCTTATAAATCTGTACATTCATTTTTGGGCTGAAAATAACTAGCAGAGCATTCGCCTTCACTTCTGGGTTCTCAGGATGTCACGCAACACATTTCTCTCCATTCCAAGGTGAGAGAATTGCGTGATATCCCAAAAAATGGCTGATAGGAAGGCTGCACATACACGAGGACTCTGAAGAACAAAGCCCTTGTGTTTGGCCGTGATAATAAGTATTATCAACAATGCTAGCATACTGCCTATTCAAGCAAGGATGATTGCTAAAATCATTGCGGTAAATCACAGCGAATGAATTGTGTAAAGATTTTCTGTCAAGGTGAAGTTGGTTCACATCAATGGCGGATCTAGGGGAGGGGCCTGCCCCACCCCCTCCATTATTTTGGTTTAAAAAAATAAACGCAGAAGGTAAAAAAAGCCGGCAGGTGTACATACACAAAAAAAAACAGGTACCCCCCTTTAGCCCAAGGTCTGAATCAGCGACTGCACATAAAGGGATTAGTGTTGCGTTCAGGAACTTGTTCAACAACAAAACACACCATCTTGAGATGTCACAAACTTTATTTTTTACTTCTTACTCAATAAGTACTTTGTATTCACTCAACAAACTGCAAAGCATTGTCAACGTATCAACACCTGTCATGCTTCTTGCCTTTAATCATTGTGAAACAAAAAATACGCCTTTTTGTGAATCTCTCTTTTTTCTAATGAACACAAATCGTATAAAAAAAAAACTGATCGTTCCCACACCTTGCTTTCTTTAGTCGATCAAAATTTAAAGTTCCTTAAGGCATTGCTAGGTTTTCATTTACAGAAAGTATTAATAATGGTTCCTTGGTATCTAAATATTAATAAGAAAGAAACTTGTGGCCACAAGTTTCTTTCTTATTATTATTTAGATACCTTTCGACAGCTGCACCACGCACTACCCTTCGAAGCCACACCTTTTTTCTTTTCATTGTGGAACAGCTTACTCGCTAATTAGTCTATAATCACACCACAAACTACTACAAGGCTCATGAATTTATCTTAAACGATTATCATGCTTCTTGCATTTATACTTTATAAAACGAAAATACCCGTCCTCCTTCGCATGCTGTCTTTACAACATAAATGGTTTACAGAAATCTGATTGTTTTTTGAAAGAAATATCTTGAGTTGATGAGGACTTAGTGATCGAAAAAAACATTCACAAATCTCCAAACTATAAAAGTGTAATAGTTCATTGTAATCTGGAGTCTCATGGTAACGTGGAATAAAAAAGGAAGAAAAGTTTAACTATGAGCAACGCTTCAACTGAATTTACAAAAGCTTTAAGTTCTAAACTTTGTGCATGCTCCTTTGTATTTATTGAAGAATCTTGTTATTGCTGAATCTCTGTGCTACTTATACAAGACCGAGATAATCTCTTTTACGAGACTGTATTTTTTTAACTGCAACAGTTTAATAACGTTATTTAAACATGCAAGATTATGTTTTACCATCCAACTGTAGTGAAATCACGCACAGGTTATCTTATCGACCAGACATCTAAGATCTCTTTTTGTTCTGTCCCACTAACTGATAGGTTTGAACACTCGTGAGGAAAACTTAAAATTGTCTCCTTGAATCAAATTAAGGGATTATAGAAGCTAACTCATTCAGTCATTCATCATCTTCACACAACTCATCATCCTCGGACAACTCATCATCCTCGGACAACTCAAATACAGGAACAGGTGGCGGGGCAGTTGAGCCAGAGAGAGAGAAGCCGCCGCGGCCACCTGAGGTGACTTGTGCACCGGAGGTAAAGACGCTGCTAGGGCCGGACAACTCAAATACAGGAACAGGAGGCGAGGCAGGTGCAACAAAAGAGAAGCCGCTGGGGCCACCTGAGGTGGCTTTTGCACCGGAGCCAAAGAGGCCACCTGAGGTGACTTTTGCACCGAAGCTAAAGGGGCCGCTAGGGCCACCAGAGGTGACTTGTGCACGGGAGCCTAAGACGCCGCTAGGGCCACCTGAGGTGACGGCTGAACCGAGGATAGAGGTGCCGCTACTGCCAGAGGATACACTGCTTACGTTGTTTCCGGAAAGGCTGCCGAAGGCGGGTTTACCGGTCGGTGGCTCAATCAATTCTTCCATGAAAAAGTCAGACATCTTCAGCACTCCTTTAGAGAGCTTCATTACACATCCGGTGAATGTGCTCTTATTTGCTGATGCGTACCTTTCCACTGGTATGGATGTTTTCTCAATCCACTTGTCCTCTGTAGAGTCGTAACATTCAACTGACAGTAATCTATCTCTATTATTCTTGGTGCCACCCAGTACATAGCATGTACCATTCAGACACACCATGCTGCCATACACACGACAAGTGTTTAATCTTCCAATGATGTGCCACTCGTTTGTAGAAACATTGTACACCTCACATCTTCTTGACACCTTATTCTTTTCGTTTAAACCTCCAGCAACAAAAATCTTTTCTTCAGTTGCCACTCCAAAGGCACCACCCCTTCCTTGCTGCATGTCGGCGATTTCTTCCCATTGGTTTTCCGCAATGTTGAATCTCTCAGCTTTAGCGACATAATCAGAACTGCCAGGGGCCGATCCACCTAAAAGATACAGATAACTACCAACTGCGACAAAACAGGAACTGTTTCTACAGCCTTGAGGAGATTCCACAACTGTTTGCCATGTACAAAGCTCCACATTGTATCTCTTGATAGTAGACTGTCCAACAGGTTTGTTAACTTCAATAGCGTACATATCCCCCTTGACAACGGTCATGATGGCGCTATCTACCGATACGTCACTCAGATCCGACTCTGACCAACCATTAAACACGGGATCAAACTTTTCTGCCTTACTGAACTCTTGAAATGTGTACAGCTGATCACGAAATGTAAGTATTTGTGTTTTCTGGTTTTTCTCAGTTGACCCGTCTGGCAGTCGTTTCCACTGTTTTTTTTCTGGGAGATAACAATAAGTATACTTGCCGCCACATGCTAGGATAACACGTGTTTCCAGACCTTTTCTTGGTGGCTGCGGGAGATCATCTTCACTTGCAAAAGTAGCCATCTTTGTAGTAGAATCCATGACCAGCTTCACACAAGCCAAATTCTCACGCACTAGTTCGTTTGTCACGACATCCTCCAAACAGTCACGCGACAAAAAACTCAGTCTAACATAAGGAAACAATTCCTCGAATGCTGCTTTTCGCTCGCTCTTATTGTGTTCAACCCATTTAAGTATGATCTTGAAGACGCTGGCTTCCGCTTCCACAGCAATCTCGTCACTTGTAATCCACCGCGCCACCTCCTTAGCCTCTAAGCTCAGAAATTCCTCCATTTCTCCTACGAAAGCGAAATTTTCGTAGATGAATTTCCTGCTGTTGCCAATAAGCTCGACACAGTCGTATTTCTCAGCGAAATAAAAGGTCGAGATGCAATTTGTATTTGACATTTCTCCTTGTAGAAATCGACCAGAAACAATCTTCAAGCTCGGTATGATCAGATAATTCCCTGCTGCAATCAGTTCCTTGGCATTCTCTGGGGTTACTTCCACAGTTCCAGTGTAAATGAATTCCAAAACATCTTCCAGAACAGATCCTGAGACCTCCTCAAATCGAATAATCCCTTCTTGATTCTCCTTCATGTCGCTCTGAAGAAGGTTGCAAAAGAACGGACTTGCGGCGGAAAGAACATTTCTGTGAGCTTTTAACTCTTTGTCGTCGTTCGTCACCAAAGTAACGTCGCACAAATTGTCTTGTTTTCGCTGAATGTTGAGGCGCTTCATCAATTCCACACAGAAAGAAGTTTGCTCAGCCGCTGACATTGGCTGTGAGTCTTCCATCTTTTACCAAATACTATTGTTATTGAGGAGAGATTCCTCCTAATATATCTTGGTGATGTAGAATACACAGGAAAGATAGCGAAAGCGGAAGTTCTCTAACTCATTCCCAAGCTCCCTCCTTCGGACTGCAAATTCTCCGAGAGACTCTTGGGAGATGTACGAGAACCAACTTGTTCCAGTGTGCTGATAATTTTTCGGATCAAAATTTTCCATCATATCTTCTTCAGGACTTCTAAACATTCCTCACAACATTGCTGTTAACCTTACTTTATTTTTGCCCATTGATTCAAATTCAAAAAAATTATGACCAAAGTTAACCCCATTTGAAGTTAACAAAGGAAATCTTTACTTCACTAGAGGCAAATGAATATATCTTGAACAGAAAAATCTGACAAACCTGATTAAATTCAATATATTGAAACACAAATTATATTTTAGCCAAAAGTTTTTGTATGATTTTATAATTTGATAAGAAACACGAGATATGACCTTGTGAAAAAAGGTGGAAGGAACCACAAGGGAGGGGAGGAGGAGAAGCAAATTTTAATTGTGTCAGGATAAAATTTACCTGATCCAACTATATGGCTCCCTCTCCACCCTCATTGGCAGTTAAGTTCTTGTCAGTTTTCTACAGCCCTCCCTTTATGTCATCTGATCCCTCCCTCCGTTCCCCCTGAAAACCATGTCGTCCCCCAAAAATACTTTTTCCCCTTCCCCCCTTGCCAGGCTATAAATAATTACCAATCCCTAAAGTTTCTGGTTTAATGGATTTAGCCATATATTGGTTTCTCAAATTATTCTGGAACGTAAAATCGTCGCGTTTTGAGTGTGGAACCGTCAGAGCTGTGTATTAAGAAGCTTCCCTTTTTGTCAACGCTTTTCAGTTTTTATGAACATATTAGCGATTTTACACTTGTTGTTATTCACTTATCTGCTTCCTGCCCCTCAGTTCGCATCAGTTTTTGGGTCTGAAGTGAAATTATTCTATCGCAAAAAGTCTTAACAAAATTTTTTTCGCCAGTTTCACTCTCTTGGGCGCTGGTACTCCCCTACGTTCACTCAACCAATACTAAGGTTTTGATTTGAGAAGAATTTAGTGTGAAAGGTGCTCAGCAGTGAAGGATAATTAACGAGTTAGAAGTCAGGTGCTGTTAACATGACAACGCAAAGTGTCATCTTTAGTGAGAGAGTTCAAAGTATAAAGTTTACAGAAAAACGGTAATTAATCAGAAGGGATCTTCGATTTAACACAGCCTGAGTGAGCTCCCAAATTAAGACAACGAAAAACGAATGTCTGTCTCTGCTGTCTGCCATTAACATCATGACTAATCCTAAAGCTGTAAGGTGTCGGAGTAACTACTGCCTAACAAAATCAAGTTTGTCTAGTAATTCTCTGGAAAGCTTTAAAACTGAGCCAGTGAATAAGTTTTTATTTCTTGGGTCGATGTTTGGTATGGTTGTTTTGTGGATCCATTGGTCCTTTGCAGTGTCAAAACATTCAGCACTCAGTTCAGTTTGTTTCCTCGTTCTCCCACCCAGTACGTACAACTTCCCATTTAGACAAACCATACTACCATTATAACGTGGAACATTTAAGTTCGCAATACATTGCCACTCATTTGTTGACGTAGTGTACATCTCACAAGTTTGTAATATCCCTCTCCTGCTTATTCCTCCAGCAACAAAGATTTTTTCTTGAGAGGCCACTCCGAAAGCTTCGCTTCTTTCTTCTTGCATCTGTGCGATTTCCTCCCACCTGGTCTCCACGGTATCGAATCTCTCAGCTTTGGTAAAGTAATCCCCTGTGTCTGGATTTCTACCACCAAACACATACAGATGGCTGCCGGCTGCAACAACGCAAGCATCCTTTCTACACTGTCGTCCATCAGATGAGATAAGGGTCTCCCATGCATTTTCTTGTTCGTTGTACCTCTTCGTAGAACTCCTTATGCCAACGTTAACAACGTACATTCTTCCTTTAAGAACGGCCACCTTTGCAGAATCTGCGCTCAAGTTTAGCTCGGACCAATCGTTTAAAACAGGATTGTAACTCTCTGCATTTTGATAATTGGCGAAGGTTAACAGATGATCACGAAATTTTATCATCTGAGTTAAACAAGCGTTTTCCTTAAGACCATCTGGTAAACGCTTCCACAAGTCCTCCTCAGGGAGATAACAAAAAGTGTACTTGCCCCCACGAACTACAATAACACGTGTATCGTGACCCTTTCTCGGTGATTGAGGGAGATCATCGTCATCGACAACAGCAGCCATCTTCATATTAGCATCTTCTGTCAGCCCCAAACAAACAACGCTGTCACGAACAAGTTCGTTTGTCGCGACATTCTGCAAACAGTCACGAGACAGAAAAGCCAGTCTAACATGACCGAACAATTGTTCAAATGCTGTTTTTCGCTCGCTCTTTCTGTAGTTAACCCAGTCTAGTATGATTTTAAATACATCAGCTTCTTCTTTAACGATTATCTCGTCCGACGAAATCCACCTCTCGATATCTTTAACTTCCAGGTGCAAAAATTCATCCAGTTTTGCCACGGAAACCATGTTTTCGTGAATAAAACACCTGCTGTTGGTAATAAGCTCTTCGCAATCGTATTTCTCAGCGAAATAAAAGGTTGAAATACAGTTCATGTGGGACATTTCTTGTTCCAAAAACCGCCCTGAAAGCGTTTTCAAGCTCGGTATCATCAGAAAATTCCCTGCGACGACCAGTTCCTCAGCATTCTCCCGAGTTACTTCTACAGTTCCAGTATAGATGAATTCAAAAACATCTTCCATAACAGATCCTGAAATCTCCTTCAATCGAATGATATCGTCGCGATTCTCCTTCATATCGCTCTGAAGAAGCTTGCAAAAGAACGGACTTGCGGCGGTAAGAACATTTCTGTGAGCCTTAAACTCTCTGTTGTCGTTCGTCACCAGGGTAATGTCGCACAAATAGTCTTGTTTACGCTGAATGTTGAGGCGCTTCATCAATTTCATACAAAAGGACCCTTGTTCAGAGGCTGAGATAGGCCCTATATCTTCCATCGTTTACAGAATATCCTTATTTTCTCGAACAGTATCCGCTCAAATGCTGCTGATAATGAGGAACACACGGTAAAGATATCAATAACGGAATATTCGTTCTTTTTTCGAACAGAATCTGCTCAAATGTTGCTGGATCTTTAGGAACACACGATAGATATCGAAAAGATATCGAAAGTGGAAGTATAACTGATTCCCAGTTTTTCATCTCAGTCCCCGAGTCTCCAGTCCCGGGAAATCTGGGGAGGAGTTGATTTAAGCTTTGGTACGGAAATGATGGTCTCGTGACTGTGGGAAAAATTTTGAGAAAAAGAACAAAAAAAGGCTTGATGAGTTTAAAAAAAAAACCATGTCGGCATATTTTCAAAAAAGTATAACGTAAAAAGATACAGGTACAGGTAAACCAAAAATTTTATCCGCTCTGAAGCTAAAAGAGAACAAAAGTTACAGATCGAAATACAGCTGGCCCATTGCAAGACTACGTGAACCGTCTGACCTGACTCGGGTACGAGCATAGCTAAAGTTTCAACTGAGTTTTATTGTGACAGTATGGGTTTCACTACACATCCTTGCTTAACCGTGACCATTCTTTCCCAGAAGAATTAAACCAATTTTTAAACTAATCAATACCCGTCATTCCTGTGTACAATAAGATTTCTTGAGGAAGGCTAAATTTTTCAATACGGCTTGTTCATTTACATGTTGCTTTTTCCTAAGAGTTCTAGTGACTTTTAGATTGCCATTTTAACAGTGCTTAAGCTAAGTATTAAAAGATTCATCGATCATTTTTAAGTGTTGGAAAACTCAGGGGTAGGATTTTCCGATAAAATTTACTTTTTTCTGTTTTTCTAAATTCGGATTCTTGCATTTAAAAATAAAAACAGTGCTTCGTCGTTCTCTTGTTAATTGATTTCTTATAGTTTCCTCATTACTTGACTTCAGTTAACGACATTTTTCTTGGGTCTTTAAAACCTTACAGCCATTTATGTACAAGAGGTCTAACCCAAACTGCGGTTTTGCGCAAACTGTGGGCCTTAGGGACTCGATAGGTCTAAGAAGACTGATTTAATTCAATAGATGTTCTTTCTCTGTTAGCTTTCGGCCCCCTTAACACTCCTGATTCACAAAAATAAATGTTCAGATAAAAGGTTCGGCTAAGAAGACAGCTAAGAACGCGGTTTTGTTAAACAACAACTAAATTTTATTTAAATAGCCGGCCCTAAGAGTAAGTGGGTTCTAATTTCTCCTTACGATATCTTCCTCGAATCAAACGTAAAGGTCAAGAGAATAAAGGAAATGATCACCAATTTAAGAGGCTGCTGACTGTCACACCGTCAAATTCGCCTTGTCAGCTCCATAGGAAATGTAAAGAGAACAGTGTGGAGAAAATGTATACTAGTATTAAGGCGTGAAGGGACAAAGGCAGATTTTCGGTTTGTGGAAATTGCTGCTCTGGCATTTTATTTCGACGACCATTTTGGTCGGTTTTTCTGTTTCCAACATGCACCAACGCCCTTGTGTAAAACAAGGCTGATAGTGTCTTCCAAACAAGCAGTTAATGTTAAAGGTAGTAAGCCACAAAAGGTATCAAAAATCACATGCACAACCCTGAAGTGAACCGAAATACAGATTCGGGCATTCTAACCAATCAGAAGCAGCCAAAATGGTTCTCGTTATTGTGTTTTCCCGCGCTGGTCGATGCGGGTTGCATTTTTCCCGCGCAAAGTATACTAAACTCGTTTGGTCAGGTCCGTAGTGTGTTTAGTCTAACGACGAATCAAGGATTCTTTTCTTTTTATTCACTGACATATGTCTGTTTATTTAGTCCGTCATTCAACTTATTCGTGAAAAATCCGACCAACAGCGTTCCTCAAGGAAGTATCTTAGGCCCACTACTATTTAGCATATACACGAACGATCTTCCATCAATCCCACAGAAATGCAGCACTCAGAGTTATGTAGATGATACGAAACTCATCACTTCCTTCGAACTTAAAGACAACCTGGATGCAATTGCTGATTTGGAAGACGACTTGTTTAAAATAGGAGAATGGTGTTCCAACAACCAATTGTTACTTAACCCTGGCAAAACCAAGCTGATGATATTTGGCAGCAGGCAGATGTGTGCAAAACTGCAATTTCACTCCCTTTCCTTTATGGGTGAGGACATCGTCCCCGCAGACACCGCCAAAGACCTTGGTGTGATTTTGGATTCTAATTTAACTTACGATGAACACATAATTAAGACCGCTTCCTCGTGCATGTCCCGCCTCGGCCAAATAAACCGTGTCAAGCATGTTTTCGACAAACGAACACTTTTGATGATCATTAATTCCTTAGTTTTCAGCAGGTTATTTTATTGTTCCAATGTTTGGTCAAATACCTCAAAATGTAATGTTAACAAGTTACAGGCGGTGCAGAACTTCGCATGCCGCATTGTTAGCGGTGCGCGTAAATTTGACCACGTTACACCAATTCGCAAGGAACTAAATTGGCTTTCAGTTCAAAGCCAGCTTTACTACCGGAACGCTACTATGGCCTTTAGATGCATGACTGGTCAGGCCCCAGAATACCTCTCCTCAAAATTCATAAAGCGAGCCGAGGTTAGTCAACGTAGCACCAGAAATTCGCAGCTTTTGCAAATTCCATTCTTTAGAACAGCTAGCGGTCAGAGAACATTTTTCTATAGAACTGTAAACTTATGGAATTCTTTGGATAATTCCTTTAAACTGTGCAACTCCGTTAATGTTTTTAAAAAACGTTTAAGGACCAAATTACTTAAAGAGTTGTAATTTTACATATGTGTTTGTATGCTTTTGTTTTTCTTTTAGAACATTCAGATTTTAAAACATTTTTAATTGTAAATGGGACTTTTTAATTGTAATAGGAATATTTTTTATAACATTGTCTTTGAAAAGCCTCCTTGGGGAAAGTCAATAAAGTATGTATGTATGTATGTATGTATGTATGTATGTATGTATGTAAGTATCATTTGAAAATGATCTAATCCATAATCCATAAATATATAAGTTCTCATAGAGCAACCTGTACACAGATTCTGAAAATGGTGGCAGACCCTGTCTCCTACGCTTCTGGTACTCAGGATGTCATGCATCGTAAACTCTCCCTATTCCAAAGTCAGAGAATTGCGTGACTTCCCAAAAATGGTTGATAAAGGGCTGCACACAACGTTGGAACTCAAATCACGTTCTTATCCTGTAAACCCTATACATACTTATATCAGTTTGCATGTTCTCCATACTGTTCTCCAAACATTTCTATGCTACTTTCAAGGAGAATGTGTTTAACAATCAATCATTTTCTTAGTTCATTACTTTAATGTGTGATACCGTGGGGAGAAAGTAAATGCTTATCACCCCAAGGGGCAAAAGGATTATGGAACAACTCCCGTCATGTTTGCCCGTCAGTGATAAGTACGGCGAGAGCATAACGTCAAAGGCATAAATAAATATTTCAATTACATAGGAGTGTTGAACCTGAAGAGGATTTAAAGTGCCAGTCGAAATAATGGCTGATTAATAGTACCCTTTATTGTTTTACCGGAAATTTTATGGGTTGATTTACACACTACAAACAAGTGTGGTACATGCATCTCTACAAAAAAGATGTAGTGGCGAGAAAAGAAACTGCGCTTTACTCTGCATTGTGCTTTTCGCTGAGTTCAACAGGTTTCAAATACATTTTCTCAAAGGTAACCATCTTTCCTCATCTATAGTAAGTTAGTCTGTCCGTTTAGACCTGTTTCGTCTTCTTTTTTACTTCAGAGGCAGTTAGTGTGAAAGTTGAAGTCGGGTGCTGTAAACATGACCACACATGCAATCTTTAGTGAAAGAGTTTAGAGCATAAGGTTTACAGCACACGGCAACTGCTCAAAACTGACCCTAATTTAACTCAGTCTTTCATTAAGGCAATAAAAAACGAATGCCGGTGCCTGTTGTCTGCCACGAACATCATGGCCAAGTCCAAACCTGTAAAGTCAGTGTCGGAGAAAGTACTCCCAAACGATCTTTAGTTTGTAATAATAATAATAATAATAATAATAATAATAATAAATAATTTAACAATGGACATCCACTGGGTGGTTATTCTTGTCCACTGTTCCAGATCGAATTGGAATTTGGAATTGGAATTGGAATTAGTTTGTCTAGTAATTCCCTGGGTAGCCTCAGAACAGAGGCAGTGAATACATTTTTATTTCCTGGGTCGATGTTCGTCATTGGTATGGTTGTTTTCTGGATCCATTCTTCGTTTGCCGGGTGAAAATATTCAACACTCAGTTCTGCTTCGTTTCTCCCATTTTTTCCACCCAGTACGTACAGCTTTCCATTCAGACAAACCAGTACTATCGTTATAACGTGGAACACTCAAGTTCGCAATACATTGCCACTCGTTTCTCGACGTAGCGTACATCTCACAAGTTTGTAATCTCCCTCTCCTGCTTATTCCTCCAGCAACAAAGATTATTTTCTTGAGAAGCCACTCCGAAAGCTGCGCTTCTTCCTTCTAGCATGTCGGCGATCTCCTCCCACTTGTTCTCCACGGTATCGAATCTCTCAGCTTTGACGAAAGTATCCCCTATGTCTGGATTCCTCTCACCAAACGAGCACAGATGGCTGCCGGCTGCAACAACACAAGCATCCTTTCTACATTGTCCATGAGACGAGATAAGTGTCTCCCATGTACCTCTTAGTAGAAGTCTTCTTGGCATAGATGTTAACTTCAACAGAATAAATTTCTCCTTTAAGAACGGCCAGATTTTCAGGACCTACCATCAAGTTTATCTCAGACCAAACGTTCAAAATAGGATCGTATCTCTCTACATTTTGGTAAGTGGCGAATGTGAACAACTGGTCACGGAATTTTATCATCTGAGTTAGTCTGGCCTTTTTGTCCTTAAGACCATCTTGTAAACGCTTCCATAGGTCTTCTTCAGGAAGACAACGAAAAGTGCACTTACCACCACGAGCTACAAATGACACGTGTTTCAAGACCTTGCCTGGGTGATGGCAGGATATCATCTTTATACAAAGGTAGTATGCACGACCAGCTTCACACAAGACAGACTGTCACGCACCAGTTCGTTTGTCGCGACATCTTTCAGACAGTCACGCGACAAAAATCCCAGTCGAACGTGACCAGACAATTCTTCAAATGCTGCTCAGTTTTCGCTCGTTCTTTCTGTGGTTAACCCAGTATGATATGATCTTAAATACATCAGCTTCCTTTTCGACTTTAATTTCGTCGGATGTAATCCACCTCTCGACTTCTTTAGCTTCCAAGTGCAAAAATTCATCCAGTTTCGCCATGGAAACGATGTTCTCATTAATGAAACGCCTGCTCATTTTGAAAGGCTCGTCACAGTCGTAATTTTCAGCGAGGAAAAAGGTTGAAATACAGTTAAAGTTGGACATTTATTCGTTCCAAAAATCGACCTGAAACAGTTTTCAAGTTCGGTATAATCAGATAATTTCCTGCAGCTATCAGTTCCTCAGCATTCTTCTGAGTTACTTCCACAGTTCCAGTGTAGATGAATTCCAAAACATCTACCATGGCAGATCCTGAGATCTCCTCAAATCGGACAACCCCTTCGCGATTCTCCCGCTTCATGTCGCTCTGAAGAAGCTTGCACAAGAACGAACTTGTGGCGGAAAGAACATTTCTGTGAGCCTTGAACTCTCTGTTATCTTTAGAAACCAAAGTAAATGTCGCACAAATAATCTTGATTACGCTGAATGTTAAGGCGCTTCATCAATTCCACACAGAACAAATCTTGTTGAGCAGCTGAGATAGGCTCTATATCTTCCCTCGTTTATAGAATATCCTTATTTCCTTGAACAGAATCCGTTCAAATGTTGCTGATAATGAGGAGAAAAATTATAATGAAAGCGGAAGTTTAGCTGGTTCCCAGTTTTCCATCTCAGTTCCCGAGTCTCTAGGCCAAGGAACTCTGTGGACTAGAAGATACAAGCGAGCTATCATCAGCTTTGGTAAGAAATGATGGCCTTAAGGCTATAGGAAAAATTGTGAGGAAAAGACTGAACTAAATAGGCTGAATGAGTTTGATAAAAATATCCTGTCGGCATCTTTGCAAACAAAGTATCACGTAAAAAGATACAGGTAGAGGTCGACCAAACATTTTACTGGCTCTGAAGAGGACAAGAGTTACTGATCGAAATACTAGTCCATTGCTCGGGTACGAGCATGGCTACAACAGAGATTCAATTTAATTTTCTTGTGTTGTGGGTTTCGCTACACATCTTTGTTCAACTGTGACCATTCTTACCTTACTGCTTCTAGTCCCCAGGATGTCACGCATTGTAAACCCCCTGTTAAGGATTATTTTCTGTTCTTTCGTTTTCCAGAAATAAAAAAAGAAAAAAAGAAAAAAAAAAGAGCGAACCGGAAGTTATTTTACCGGAAGTCATTTTATTGATTGACAGTTTAAAAAATAAAAAGACCCGGATTGACGGGAGGTGTGCTGACGCCATAAAGAAAGGAAAACAAAATCAAGTGTAGTTTTTCTTCGTCGTTTTCTTTGCGGGATTTTTTGGCGAGTTTGGAGGTTTGAAATGGGGAGAATTTGGAAACCTTAGGAGAAACACCCCCCTCCCTTCCAAAGGAGGGGAGAATTGCGTGACATCCCAAAAATGATTGATAATGGGGGCTGCACACACCTGACATTATTACCCTTTCAACCCTTTACATACTAATATCAGTTAGCATATTCTCCATACTGTTGGGGGTGATACCCTAGGAAGAAATTACCGGTAGATGCTTATCACTCCCAGGGGTTAAAGGATTAAGAAACAAATCACGTTATGTTTGGTCGTGATAGATATTATTACCAACAGTGCAGCTACTTTGCTAAATTAAACCGACATGAATTATTGAGGTAAATCAGAGGATAAGTTTTGTTATTGTTTCTTTGTCAAATTGGGGTGAGAGTGTTTCTACAACTGCACGACGCACTACCCTTGGAAGCCACACACTTTTTCTTTTTATTGTGGAACAGCTTACTCGCTAATTAGTCTATAATCACACTGCAAACTACTACAAGGCTTATGAATTTATCTTAAACAATTATCATGCTTCTTGCATTTATTCTTTATAAAACGAAAACACCCGTCCTCCTTCGCATGCTGTCTATACAACATAAATGGTTTACAGAAATCTGATTGTTTTCTGAAAGAAATATCTTGAGTTGATAAGGACTTGGGGATCAAAAAAAACATTCACAAATCTCCAAACTATATATTTGAGTGGCGAATGTTCATCAAGTGCCTCAAAAACATACAACATGTCATCTGGATCATCGAAAATGTCCATAATATGAAAAGGAGCGGCACTGAGATACTCCATAAATTTATCTCGATCAAAATTTTTAAAACTGCGGAATGCGATTTTTCTTCACCTTAGTCACGGATATGTGACTCGCTAATTGTGTAAACAAGCGAGTGATCGCTAATTTGTGTGTCTACGACACCAGTTTCAAGAAGTCTTCTTTTGTTGTTAGTCAGTATCAAATCGACAAGCGTTTCCGTAGATTTTGTTACTCGTGTGGATTGCGTAACCAAGTTTTTAAGATGATAAACATCCAGTAAGTCCATGAGACGTTGACCATCCTTTGATGCTTTGTCAGGATGAATCACTGATCACAATTAAAGTCTCCCAGAAACAAAACATCGTTCCCTCGGAAAGTAAATATTTCAAACAGATTACTCATCTCAAATTCCCATCGGGATTTTTTGAGAGATGGCAGGCGATAAATACCAACAATTGTAATCCATGATCTTCCAACTTTTAGTTCGCATATTTTCCACATTGCTCTATAGATATACTTCTATTAAACATGAACGGAATATCAGACCTTATATAAAGCATAAGCCCTCCGCCATGTATATATCTATCAATCCTGAAAAAGCGAAAGCCATCAATCATAAATTGGCTGCTGGGAAAAGTTTTATCTAACTTCGTTTCCGAAATTACTAAGATATCGAAGAAACCCGACCGTAACCAATGCCGTATCTCATAAAACTTGTGTCCTGCAATGCTGTTGGCATTGATATGACCAATCTTACAATTCTTCATGTACTCTTTAGCGATTTCCTCAAAGTCAGGGATACACATACGTGAGCCGTGGCCATTGTTGATTTGTTCATCCCAACTGACTTCTTCATGAACACTAGCATCATTTCCAACTGCTTGTAAAGCGACTGTTTGTAAATCGTCCTCAAAGAACGAATCACCTAGTCTGGGTAGTGAGCAAAATGAACACTGCCAATCCAAGTGATGCCTCTCTAGGTAATATTTGAAGATATACTTTCTCATACCAATACACTTCGCACGAAACCAACGGTCACATTCTGAACACAAAATGGCGTCCTAGTTTCTTCGTACATTCTGATTACATTCACCACAAGAATACTTCATCCGATGCCCAGGAGGACCCAGGTTTGGATGAATGTCGCCAGAAAGATTGATCGGGTGAAACAATCGAGCACCATCCACATCGTATGACACACGGCTTCGCAGAAACGCTCGTCTTCTGCGACGAACGAGTCGTAATTGTAATACGACTGTGAGATCCAAAACGGAGGGACAGGACTTTGTAATGTTCTTGTAGTAACGTTCCGTGAAGCAGGCTTATGGAGCGTGGTGATAACTCGATATTCGGATATTTGAAAAGAGCCGAGAAGGACAACAAAAAGAAGTAATGACGCAAAGTCAAGGAGACCAGAGGAGCCACGTGTAGCCGCCATATCACCCGCAAAGAGAGTAGTAGAGTCTAGCTGTCACAGCGACTATTGTCACCGGTATGGTTGTTTTGTAGGTCCATTCTTGGTTGAAATACAGTTCATGTGTAACATTTTTCGTTCCAAAAACCGCCCTGAAACAATTTTCAAGCTCGGTATGATCATATAACTCCCTGTGGCGAGTTCCTTGGCATTTTCCTGAATTACTTCCAAAGTTCCAGTGTAGATAGATTCCAAAACATCAGATCCTGAGATCTCCTAAAATCGAATAATCCCTTCGCGATTCTCTTTCATGTCACTGTGAAGAAGCTTGCAAAAGAACAGAATTGCGGCGGAAAGAACATTTCTGTTAGCCTTGAACTCATGTTGAACTCTCTGTTATCTACGGAAACCAAAGTAATGTTGCACAACTAATCTTGTTTTCGCTGTATGTTGAGGCGCTTAACGGAAAATATATTGAGAGCGGAAGTATAGCTGATATCCAGTTTTCTTTCTCAGCTCCCAAGTCCCTAGGCCGGGGAGCTCTTGAGACGAAAAGATATAAGGTAGCCACCGAACTTTCATCAGCTATAGCTGTCCAAAACCATAGGCACTACCTTTTGGTGAACCAGAGTACAGATTCGAGTATTCTACCCAATCAGAAGCAGCCAAAATGGTTCTCGGTACTGTGCTTTCCCGCGCTGATCAGCCGCAGGTTGCATTTTTCCCGCGCAAAGAACGCTTAACGCGTTTGGTCTAGTGCGCTTAGTCTAACGACAAGTCAAGGATTCCTTTCTTCTTATTCACTGACATATGTCTGTTTATCTAATCCGCCATTCAACTTATTCGTGAAAACTTCGATTTAAAAATGATCAATTCATAATCCGTAATTATATAAGTTCTTACAGAGCAACCTTACACATATTCTGAAAAACGCTGGCAGACCCAGTCTCCTACGCTTCTGCCACTTAGGATGACACCCATCGTAAACTCTCCCCGTTACAAGGTGAGAGAATTGCGTGACATCCCAAACATGATTGATAAAGGCGGGCATTTTTACCCTGTTAACCCTTTACATGCTAACATCAGTTTGCATGTTCTCCATACTGTTCTCTAAATATTTCTATGCTACTTTTAAGGAGAATGTGGTTAACAATCAAGAGCTTTTTTACCCCACGATCATTTTCTTAGTTCATGACTTTTATGTGTGATACTGTGGGGAGAAATTAGATACGTTATGTTTAGCCGTCAGTGATAGGTATGGTGAGAGCACTACGTCAGAGGCATAAATATTTCAATGAGATACGAGTGCTGACCCTGAAGAGGATTTAAAGTCCTAGTCGAAATAATGGCTGATTAATAGTGGCCTTTACTGTTTCACCGGCAACTTTATTGGTTGATTTGCACATTACAAACAAGTGTGCAGCATGCATCTCTACAAAAATAAATCTAGTAAACTGTTTTTATTCTGCATTGTGCATTTCGCTGAGCTCAACAGGTTTCAAATAGAACTGCTCAAAGGTGACCATCTTTCCTCATCTGTAGTAAACTAGTCTGTCCGTTAAGACCTGTTTCGTCTTTTTTTTTTTTTTACTACAGAGGCAGTCAGTGTGAAAGTTGCGAAGCAGTCAGGTATACACAATTATGATTTAGAAGCCGGGTGCTGTAAACATGACTACACAAATTGCCGTCTTAAATAAGAGAGTTTAAAGTGTAAGGTTTACAGCAAATGGTAACTGGTCAAAACTGACCCCTGATTTAACTTAGCCTTTCGTTAGGTGAGCTACTTATTTATTTATTTATTTGTTTATTTATTTATTTATTTATTTATTTATTTATAAGCAAAATTTAAACAGGCAGGTCCAATTCAGCTAAGGCTGGTTTAAATGGAGGCCATTAAAAAAACCATTGCCTATGCCTGTTGTCTGCCACGAACATCATGGCTAAATCCAAAGCTGTAAAGTTTTGGAGAAACTACTTCCCGACATTCTATAGTTTGATTAGTTTGTTCAGTAGTTCTCTGGAGAGCTTTAGAAGAGACGCAGTGAATGCGTTTTCATTTCCTATGTCGATGTTCGTCACTGGTATGGTTGTTTTCCGGATCCATTGTCCATTTTCCTGGTGAAAATATTCAACACTCAGTTCAGCTTGGTATCTCTTATTTAATCCACCCAGTACGTACAGCTTTCCATTCAGACAAACCATACTACCATCACAACGTGGAATATTCAAGTTTCCAATACATTGCCACTCATTTGTTGACGTAATGTACATCTCACAAGTTTGTACTATTCCTCTCCCGCTTATTCCTCCAGCAACGAAGATTTTTTCTTGAGAGGCCACTCCAAAAGCTCGGCTCCTTTCTTCTCGCATGTCTGCAATTTCCTCCCACTTGTTCTCCACGGTGTCGAATCTCTCAGCTTTGGCGGAGTAGTCTCTTGCAATACTCCCACCAAGCATGTACAGTTGGCTGCCGGCTGCAACAACACAAGCATCCTCTCTACACTGTCCATAAGATGAATGAAGTATCTCCCATGTACAATGCTTTACACTGTACCTCTTCGTACAAGTTGCCATGCGATGTGTGCGTTCAAGAGCATAAATTTCTCCTTTAAGAACGGCCACCTTTGCATAACTTGCATTCAAGTTTACCTCAGACCAAGCGTTAAAAACAGGATCGTATCTCTCTGACTTTTGAGAGCCGGAAAAGGCAAACAACTGATCACGGAATTTTATCATTTGAGCTGAACCGGCGTTGATGTTCCCCAGACCATCTGGTAAACGTTTCCACAGGTCCTCTTCAGGGAGATAACAAAAAGTGTACTTGCCACCACGAGCAGTAATAACACGTGCATCATATACCTTTCTCGGTGACTTCGGGAGATCGTCTTCATCGGCAAAAGTAGCCATCTTTGTAACAGCATCCATGACCAGCTTCACACATGCCAAATTCTCACGCACCAGTTCGTTTGTCACGACATCCTCCAAACAGTCACGCGACAGAAAACTCAGTCTAACGTGACGAAACAATTCCTCAAATGCTGCTTTTCGCTCGCTCTTATTGTGATCAACCCACTTCAGTATGATCTTGAAGACGCTGACTTCCGCTTCAACAGCAATCTCGTCACTTAAAATCCACCTCGCCACTTCCTTCGCCTGCAAACTCAGAAATTCATCCTCTTCTCCTATGGACGCGAAATTTTCGTTGATGAACTTCCTGCTGTTGTGTATTAGCTCGTCACAATCGTATTTCTCAGCAAAGTAAAAGGTCGAGATGCAATTTGAATTAGACATTTCTCTTTCTAGAAATCGCTCTGAAACAGTTTTCAAGCTCGGTATGATAAGATAATTCCCTGCGGCGATCAGTTCCTTGGCATTCGTCTGAGTCACTTCCACAGTTCCAGTGTAGATGAATTCTAAGACATCTTCCATAACAGATCCTGGAATCTCCTCAAACTGAATAATCCCTTCTTGATTCTCCTTCATGTCGCTCAGAAAAAGCTTGCAAAAGAACGGACTTACAGCGGAAAGAACGTTTCTGTGAGCCTTTAGTTCTCTGTCGTCGTTCGTCACCAAAGTAATGTCGCACAAATAATCTTGTTTTCGCTGAATGTTTAGGCGCTTCAGCAGTTCCACACAGAAAACCGATTGTTCAGTGGCTGAGATGGGCTGTAAATCTTCCATCTTTTACAGAATGTCCTTATTTCTGTCGGCAGATTCTGCTCAAACGTTGTTGATAATATGGATTACTCTGGAAAATTGCGAAAGCGGAAGTATGGTTCTCACTTTCCCACATGCCCGCTCGATTTTTCTTTCCCGAGTCCACTGGGAGACTGTGAGGAGGAGTAGTAAAACAATATTAATTTCGGGGGACTGGAAGAACCTCGAGAGAAAGAGGGAAATTCAGACGCTGGATTCTCTTGAGAAAATATTCTGTTGATACGTTTGGGCAATGTAATGTTTAAATAGGAATTTGAATTGTTCAAATCCAACGTGCATGAAATTGACTAAGGACCGGGCGAGAACTGATCCCCCCCCTCCATTCCCCTGAAAAACCATACGATCCCCTGAAATCCTCCACGCCCCCCTCTTCCCCCGCCAGGGGCGAAATTTAAAAACTGGGGTGTAACGGCATAGGGCTTATAGGGGAATCCTTGTCTACAATATTTGCCTCATTAGCATAAGTAATTCAGTTTCTGATGGAGCTAAAAATAAATCAGTTCTGAATATCGAAAGATCAAAGTACGATTAACTCGGCCAATGAATACGAGCCTAATGCATTGAACACTTTTTGTGCAACACGGGTTTAAAAACTCAAAATTTTACAGAGAATGTATGGGCTCATTAGCGCTTTTGCCACCCAGAAATTTGCAGTTTTTGATGGACTATTTCTCCTTGAATATTACACCCAAAGAGCTAAAAACTTCACCATGTACTAAGGTTTTTTAGCTCTTTAGCTGCCTGAAGTCAATTTGTATCTAACATGCTTCCTTCTTTACGCAAAGCCGGATAAGTTTATCAATCGCGCGATAATGTTGATTGCAAATTTTTTGAATGAATGGACTTAGCAAAACTTATCGCGCGATAAAGTCTTGAAAATTTTTGTAGGTGGATGGCCCTTGAGAGCCACCGTACATAAGAGATCCTGAGATCTCCCCAAATCAAACCGCCTCCCGGTTAGCTCAATTGGTTAGAGCGCTGGATTGTTGTGCGGGAGGTCGAGGTCGATGGTTCGAGCCCCGGCTGGACCAACACTCAAGGTCTTAAAATAACTGAGGACAATGCGCTACCTTTCTATAATATAAAGAAATGGATAGAAATTCTAGTCTTCTCGGATAAAGACGAATAAACCGTAGGTCCCGTCTCCTGCATCTATTAATGAGTTAATTTGGTCAGGCAGGGGACGTTAAAGGCCCATTTTCATCCGAGATCCTTTGAAGTCGTGTGTTTTTGTTTTGGAATCGCGCTATTGTTAAATGGCGAACTCTGATAGTCATTCACAAACACTATTAAAAAGAAAAACAAAGATTTGGTGAAGAACACAGTAAACAAATTTGCAGCTAAATATTTGAGACTGAAAAATCTTAAATCGAGTCTGTGTATAGAACTTGTACAAAGCTTACTTGATGTTGAGGGAAATTGTTCGGCTTCAACACTAAATAAAATATAAACAAATAACCAATATTGGCCAAATCTGATTTACTTTACGCATTTCAATTATAGAATAATGACTTGTGCAAATGAGATCGCTTACATACATATCTCAGGATCTCAAGTAAAAATCAGTCAAATAATTATTCTCACCTCGAAAAAATATCCCCGGAGTCTCTAGTTCCATCGTAGGAACAATGCAATAACATTTCTGCAAAAGCACTGTCTGTAGTGTTACCGAAACCCATTGTTGTTTTCCTTGCCCTCCATAAATCATACACAGACTCTCGAAGTCGAATAAACTTTGCCGAGCGGAGCAGACCCGACCTTCCTCTAGACCGCTTCTTCGGCGGCATCAACTTTGCAAATGAAGGTTGTCACCTTCATACATGTAAGAATTAAAAACTATTTACTGATATGGATACTACGATAGTTTGTTGTTCGCACATGATTCAAGATGGAACTTTGAAAGCCCTAATTAGTAAGATGGAAGAAGATATGTGGTCTGGCCTGTTTACTGGGAACTGGGGGGAGGGGGCATCTTCAAATAAGTTTCCTTCGATTGTTTGTAAACTGCTGATACAGTCCGGCTAAAGTCCCCCGAAAAGTGTTGTGATGCGCATCTGATCATATCCACGTGTTAATTTGCGCAATATAAATATTAAATTATTATTATTATTATTAAATAATCCCTTCTCGATTCTCCTTCATGTCGCTCTGAAGAAGCTTGCAAAAGAACGGACTTGCGGTGGAAAGAACATTTCTGTGAGCCTTGAACTCTCTGTTATTGGAAACCAAAGTAATGCCGCACAAATAGTTTTGTTTTCGCTGTACATTGAGGCACTTCATCAATTCCACACAGAAAGAAGTTTGCTTAACGGCTGAGAATAGCGGTAATTCTTCCATTTTTATTGAACAGATCCCTCCAAATATCTCCTAGTGATGAACAGTTCTAGTGATGTGGAATAAAAAGCAAGCGGAAGTTCCTACCTCGTTCCCATACCCCTCTTCGTCTTAGCCCAAGAATCGCTCCAGTGACTCTGGAGACGAGTTCAAGGAAACAAGATGTTGGACGTAGTTCACAGGAAGTGAGGCTTGGTGATTCTTAAAAAATTCCAACAGAAATAGTTTCCCGATAGAGATTTCTGAAAAGCTAAGCCTATGCCTCTTTCCCCAAACGTTTATAGTACACCAAGTAAACTGCAAGGAGACGGAGCATTTGGTCGAAGACAATGAATATTTCAACTGGATATTAGTGCTGCCCTAGACGATTTACATGAGGTACAATTCGAAATATTGACTGATTAAAAATACCCTTCGCTGTTTAATAATAATTATAATAATAATTTAGCAATGGACATCCACTGGGTGGCTCTTCTTGTCCACTGTTTTACTGTACCAGCAATTTATTGGTTTAATTACACATTGCACACAAGTCTGGTGCATGCATCTCTACAAAAATAGATCCAGCGATATGAGAGAGATTATAGCAGTATAGGTTCTTTGTTAATTCCGATTTTTTTTTAATAGTTGTTTTAGTGTAGCATTGTGATAGTGTTGTAGTATGTAGTATCGTTATTTTATGTAATATAAACACACAGACCACAAAACCAGTTTTGATGGAAAAAAGCCATCACGTTTGCAAGCTCACTTTTGGATAAATGTGAATTTTATTTTTCAATTTCTTGATCATCACTCAAGCTCCGCTCCGCTTCACAACTCTTGGTTTTTTTAGGGGGTTTTAGTCATCAGTGTCAGTTATTCAAATTTAACAAAAATTTTGCCCGGTGAGTTACACTTTGTCTTAATCATGACAAGCTGATGTGGGAGGGCTGAGCTGGTTGAGGGGGGCTGGGCCAGAAGAAGCCACCTTTGGATTTCCCATTTACACATTACTTACTCTAATGAATATATAGATCTTGGTCATATACTGTCATAGGAAACAACTGAGTAATGATCAGTCAGGTGTGTGGAATTTTAAAGTGTATGAGCATGTTTAAGCATGTGATAGTATGGAACATTTCTCTGAATTTATTTTGCACCAGATTCTAAGAATCAATTGTTCAGTGCATTGAAGCCACTGAAATTGGACTCAAGCTGGGGGGGGGAGGGGGGTGGAAGATTTAAGTTATGGTTTTTTGACAAAGTAGAAACCTGTGTGCTAGGAAGGTTGGCACTATAATTTACAAATAATTGTGAATTCATTTTACAAATTGCCATTTCCCATCTATTTTGAAGTTATTTTCATCAAATAAACTAATCTTTACAGCATTTGCTTTCACATTAGATTAAAGTTAGTCAATAAAAACTACGCTGGTATCTGGGATATCAGACCTGATCTGCTTTCTAGACCTGCAACAAATAACTTTATAGTGGAATTAACATTCCCCAGAGCTAAAATGACTAGAAGTGTCTTTTTCAATCCACATATTTTCTCATTTGATCAGGGGCTCTTTAAAAGTTTGCAAGTTGGAAGAGCCCCCGACTAAATGTGACCGAGGCAGGTTCTGATGTTGTTATTTGAACAACGAGACAGACTTGTAGCCGCAATAAAATTTATTTATACAGGAATGTGCAAAACAAGTACTTAAAAGGTTTTTTTGGCAAGGTTTTTTTGTAGATCCATCGGCCGTTTGCATCGTCAAAACACTCAAAACTTAGTTCGCTTTGGCCCTTCTGATTTCTTCCACCCAGCACGTACAGCTTTCCATTCAGACAAACCATACTACCATAATAACGTGGAACATTCAAGTGTGCAACACGTTGCTACTCATTTGTTGACGTATTGTATATCTCACAAGTTGTTAATCATTTCTCTGTTCTGCTTATTCCTCTTGCGACGAGGATGTATCCTGTGGAGGCCACTCCAAAAGCATTCCTTCTTCCTTCAAGCATGTCTACGATTTCCTCCCATTTGTTCTCCACGAGTGGTAATGTCGCACAAACAATCGTTTTTCGCTGAACGTTGAGGCGCTTCATCAGTTTCACTCAGAAAGACTTCTGTTCGGCGGCTGAGATGGGCTGTATATCTGTCATATTTCACAGAATTTCTTGATTTCCGTGGGCAGATTCTGCTCAAACCTCGCTCGGGAAAATGATCGAAAGCGGAAGTGATGATGGTTCCCATTTTTCCATACGCCCGTTCGTTTGCTTAGTCCACTGGGGGACTCTAGAGACGAGTAGAAGACTTGGAAAACGCTGGTCTTTATCTTTCAGGACGATCTTTGTCACTGGTATGGTCGTTTCCATTCCTCTTTTGAACTGTCAAAACATTCAACATTGTCAATCTTCTCTTAATACGAGTTTGTCAGTTAGAAATCAGCAGTATTTTCAAATGTGCAATGTTATATATTGTTTTGCTGCTTTAGATTTATATAAGGGAACTTTTTTTTCCAGAGACGAAGAGTACACTAAATCCGGCAGAGATAAAAATGTGATCGACCCAGAAGACGACAAGATATACACAAAACGTAAACGATTAAAGACAGCGCACAACAATCCAAGTGACAAGTCCGATTGCTCTCTTACACCCTTGTATCCTAAAGATGGATGGGGTAAAAGTCTTCAAAGGATGCCGTTTTTCACACGAGCTGCAATGAATTTGCATATTTCCAAGACAGAGAAGAATCTTGACTCAAGTAAAAATCATTCTGTGCCGACATGTATCAGGAAAGCGACGATATTCGAAAAAGATCGCTATGTGAAAGACATTGAAACTGCTAGTGACTCAAATATATTTTATTTTAAAGCACTTTGCTACCATAGCTGTAGCAAAAACGACCTACCCCGTAACATAAAAGTCCAGTTAATGTTTTTCTAAGATCAGAGGGCTTAAAATGTAGCCAGAAAATTTTAGTTTTGTCAGTTATTTGGAAATCCCTCCTTTCGTCGCGTCGAATGGCGTGGATCCATTGCTTTCTCCTTGAACGCTCCTTTGGGAAGTTGAAAAACAAAACTTTTTCGCCTTTTCCCGACTTATAACCTCAGAGTGCAACCTACAACGCAGCAGTGCGAAGGCATAGTTTGAACGAGGTACAATCTCGATATAAATTAATCAAAAGCTTCTGATAAAAACTAATTCAACGGATATAAACATATGTGTTTGCAATGCTGACGACTGACCAGCCTCGTTTACGTGACGCAAGGCCCAATCTCTCCGCGCCATTCGCCATATCTAGATTCGGTGTATTGTTAGGCGGTCTGTAACACTAAAGAAAGTTAAAGTATTTTATCACGGGGAGCGGTGAGATTTGTCTCCGACAATTGACTGTAAGGAGTGTAATAGTGTAGTTCGCCTTCTAAAGTCTCGCTTGAGAGCAGAAGCTTTCTATCGATTTTTTCTGGTAGACTTAGTTCATGGAAAATATGGCGTCTTTTGTGGCATTTCTTTAGAAATGGTTCGATGGCCCTTTCATTTACCTACCAGCACCATAAATCGAAAGACCACAGGTCCGTTTAAGAGGGAAAATTTTTTCAAATTAATGAATCAAGATCTTCCTGCCCGTGAGAGGTAAAATCCTATGATTTTCTAGGATTTTCATGACTCACACGAACCCCAGACCCAACTTGGCACCATTTAATAAAATTAAATATGACTTGAACTTTACTGAGGAAAGGAGGAGACATACCCTGAACCATAATCTAAAAAGTATCTAGCTGTTAAAACTAATTAGAAGGTGGCAAAGGATTTTTTTAACCTGAAGAATGATTAGGGGCAAAATTATTATCTGACGCTTGTGCTGTGAGAGGCGAACGTGATTCGTAGGTGAATCTAGGAACCAGCGTGGGGCGTGATTTTCCTCCTGAAGTATACGTGACGTGACTTTTTTCTTACACAAGTGAAAACCTCAAGATTTCCCGGAAAACTTTCACACGAGAGGGAAAATCTGATGGTTTCCCTTTAAAATTTGGGACGCCTGAAATGCTGTTTGAAGTGTATTAGGTGCGTCGTGAATGTTTCTAAAATTCTTACGTGAAACGAGCCCAGGGACCTCCCCCCCCCCCCCCCCCCGCACCACCGTGGTAACTGTGACAGAATATCATTGAAAACTGGCTTAGCAAAAGCAGATTGGCATCTATAATTAAAATTTTTTTAGTTGTATGATCAGGCATAAGAGACCTTTAGTTTATTGGAAAGGTGCTACTTCTAAAATTTTTCTACTTTACAACGAGTTCCATTCCTGGTTTTAAAGCATTTGCTTCTCATCGTCCACGGAATTTTGGATGGAATTTGACTAAACCTGAGGTAGTTCAACTTTTTCAAAGAGCTCGGTTCAAATCTTACACTGAAAGACTAGTCATTATTGATCGTCAGGGGGAAGGTGTCCCGACTGTACGTGCTCGTGAATTGAATCATGGAAAGTTGCTCACTGGAATGCTAAAAAGTTGCAATAAAATTGCCAAAAAACCCATTTGTTTGCTAGCTAAATTTCTTGATATTGTTATGTAAACGTTAATTACAAGCTTTGTCTTTCGTTCTTCACAATAATAGCTAACATCGGTCGAAAAAACAGCTCGAAACCTAGCTTTGGGGAGCTGCTCGGAAATATGGGCTAACTTTAAGGATACTCTTACTGTCTTAAAAATAAAACACAAGTTTCATCTGATGTCATTTCAGCCAACCATCAGTTGTAATATTAGATAAGGATCGAAACAGGCAAACGAAACATGTCAAATGATGGTTCTTGTGTTTAAAATGCTGAAGAACATACAAGAAATTCGGATATTTTGAAGTTTTCTATGAAATCGTCGACTTTTTCGTAATAGAAAATTTACTGCCAATAAACTATTAATGAAGAGGAGGAATATAAAATACTGACTAGCGCTACCTCATTAGAGGACTGTGCACACTACTTAGGAACTGGGGGGTAAAGATTTTTGGCTTTGTCATGATAAAATTTATCTTAACCTGGGGGGGGGTTTGGGTCAGAGAATTTGTGAGGATCACATGGTTTCCAGTGGAAATGGACGGGGGATTGGTCGTAGCCAAGAAATGGGGGGAAAATTGAACGTCAGTGAAGGAGAATCTTTAATAGCCTATTGGGGGATCAGGTAAATTTTATCACGACATAGCCAAACATCCTTACCCACCAGGCGACAAATGATGACAAGTCCTTAATTAGTGTGCACAGTCGTCCAATTAGGGAGCGCTAGTCAGCATTTTTTACAATCCAGATGGTTTAAAGAGTCGTAAAGTGACTGGGAGACTACACCTCTAAAGTACAAAGTTCGTCTAGTGCTCCTTTGGAAAGCCTCATTGCACATCCAGTGAACGGATAATATGTTGTAGAGATGCTTTCCACTGGTATGGTTGTTTTCTGGATCCATTTGTCCTCAGCTGTGTCAAAGTATTCAACACTTAGTTCACTTTGCTTGCTATCTCTTATCCCACCTAGCACGTACAGGTTTCCATTCAGCTGTACCATACTACCATGGTAACGAGCAAAATTCAGGCTTTGAAAAAACTGCCATTCATTTGTTGATACACTATACATCTCGCAAGTATTTAGTCTTTGTCCTTTACATAGCCCTCCAGCGACGTAGATTTTCTCTCGAGTGGCCATCCCGAAGGCGCCACCCCTTTCTACTTGCATATCAGCAATTTCTTCCCATTTCTTTTCCACAGTGTCAAATCTCTCACCATTTGCGAAATATTCCTGTGTATTTTTCCACCCACCAATCATATACAGGTGTCTACCTGCTGCAACAACACATGTATTCAATCTACAATCTTTATCAATCGAGAGATCAACTGCCTCCCATCTACACAGCTCTACATTGTACTTTACGACCGTAGTTTTCTGGTCAGTGGTGTTTACTTGAACAGCATAAATTTCCCCTTTAACGATAGCTACGTTAGATGACTCCGCGTGCGATTTAAAGGCTGACCAATCGTTAAATATTGGATCGTATCTCTCTGCGCCTTCATACTTTGTGAAGGTAAGCAACTGATCACGGAATTTTATCATCTTCGATGTACGGGCATTTAACTCCATCGCACTATCTGGTAAACGCTTCCACTGGTCTTGTTCAGGAATATAACAGAAAGTGTACTTGCCACCACGAGTAACAAGAACACGTGCATCAAGTCCCTTTCTTGGTGAGTGCGGGAGATGATCTTCATTAACAAAAGTAACCATTTTAAGAGTAGCATCTACAGTTAGCCTTAAACAGACAGCACTGTCACGAACAAGTTCGTTTGTCACGATATCATGCAAACAGTCACGCGACAGAAAACCCAGTCGAACGTGGCAAAACAATTCTTCAAATGCTGCTTTTCGCTCGCTCTCTTTATGGTTTACCCAGTCTAAAATGATTGTAAAAACATCAGCTTCTTCTTTAACTGTGATCTCATCGGACGAAATCCACCTCTCGATTTCTTTGGCCTCCAGGTGCAAAAATTCATCCAGTTTTGCCACGGAAACGATGTTTTCGTGAATAAAACGCCTGCTGCTGGTGATAAGCTCGTCACAATCGTATTTCTCAGCGAGGTAAAAGGTTGAAATACAGTTAAGGTTGGACATTTCTCGTTCCAAAAACCAACCTGAAGCTGTTTTCAAGCTCGGTATGATCAGATAATTCCCTGCGGCGATCAGTTCCTCGGCATTCTCCTGAGTTACTTTCACAGTTCCAGTGTAGATGAATTCTAAAACATCTTCCATAACAGAGCCTGAAATATCCTCAAACCGAACAATCCCTTCGCGCTTCTCCTTCATGTCGCTCTGAAGAAGCTTACAAAAGAACGGACTTGCAGCAGAAAGCACATTTCTGTGAGCTTTCAACTCTCTGTTATCTTTGGAAACCAAAGTAATGTCGCACAAATAATTTTGTTTTCGCTGAATGTTGAGGCGCTTCATCAATTCTACACAGAACGGCACCTGCTCAACAGCTGAGATAGGCTCTATATCTTCCATCGTTTACAGAATGTCCTGGTTTCCTTGTGCAGAATCCGCTCAAATTTTGTTGATAATGAGGAACACACCGGTATGATATCGAAAGCGGATGTATGACTGTTTCCCAGCTTTCCGTCTAAGCTCCCAAGTTCCCCGAGCCGGGAGAACTTTGGCGACGAGTAGGTATGGGAAAGTGGTGCTGAATAAATGATGTTTCTAGCCAGTAATGAAAATTTTGAGGGAAAGACGTAGAGACCGGATAAGTTTGAAACAATATCCCGAAAGCATATTTGTACAAAAGTTATGTACAAAAAGATAAGGGTATATTATTTATTCAAAGGCAAGAAATTATAAATCTCCTGGTCAAGGATGCGTGGGATAAACCAAATGATAGTGAGGCAAGCATAACGGAAAATAGCAAAATATATCTGTTTCGTTAAGTTAAATAATAATTAGAACCCTGTAGTGCAGGGTGTACATTGATTGACTTTGATTTCGATCTTTGATCTTTGAGCTCCGATTTCACCAAGAGTTAGTTCCGCAACAGTTCCTCACAAGACACGGCTCAATCGCTCCCCCAAGAACAAGGCTATAACCTGTTAAAAGAAATATCTGCTAACCTGTACGCGACGACCCGCCACAGAAGTAAGTGAACTTTGTATGAACGAAATCAAGTCTTCTTTCAGCAACATCTCTGTAAGCGATTTTAGGTTTAAGTAACTTAAAAACAGCCGTTTATCTCTTGTTTCAGATCGAATAATTGTCAACGAATATTCGTCGATAAATGGTCCATACAATCATCATTAAACATCAATAATTATACGATTTGTGGCAGTCATCGATTTGTGGCTGCATCGCGAAACAATATCGACCTAAAACTCTAGCTATAAAGAGGATGACAAGCACTGCCGAACAAGTACTGACACTTTGCAAGCACCCTTTCTGGCGTGGCGCTTACGTTTCCACCGTCGTGACTTGGGTACGAAACAAACAGAGATTCAAGTAAGTTTTATTGCAATGTATTTGGTTTCGCTGTATTCAAATGTTTCTTATATCTTTGCCCAACTATGACAACTCTTTCCCTTAAGAAGTAAACCTATCCGTACAATGAGATCGGTTCAGGAGGCCGGAAATTTTTAAAAATTAAGGCTTGTTCATCAAGAGGGTGCTATTTCCCTAGTCTCTTAGGTAAGTTTCATAGGGAAAGATTTGGAAAGAATCCGAAGTTACGCGCGATTCTTCCGTGACTAGCAGAAATGATGGATGCGATTCCACCCATAAGCGCTGGGGCTGCCGGGATTGTTTATCTAGAATTTGCCATTTCCCTTTTCTTACAGGTAAGTTTCATGGGGCTTAATTAAGATGGTAGTTAAGCCCAAATTAGAGAAAGCTGTTTCGGCCTAATTTTGCAAGATATTTAATCAGTTCCAATGAAACTTGGCAGAAATCAAAAACTTAGCGTAACATATAAATTGGTATAATTTTAGGTTGCTCACATTATTAGTGTATTCGAAAGATTCATCTCTTATTTAACACTTGCGTTAATGAAGGTTAATAGTGTCTTCTTCAGATTAGCAACCAATGTTGAGGGCAGTGAGTTAAGCCTTTCCACAGTTTCATAGTAGTTCTCATATATAGTGTGATGTTCTCAAGGTGGTACCAGTAACTAGTAACCTGTTGATAATGTTAACTAGAATTTAGCGTACAATTTACAACATGGCGGTTTTATGTTGGGTTCATTACTTTTTGTAACAAGTACTACAATAATAATAATAATAATAATAATAATAATAATATACCGTTTATTTGCCACATTGCAGAATTAACTGAATTAAAAGGCTAAATTTACAATCAATAATTTATTAAAACTACAATTACTATAAGAACAATAAAAATATCTTAATTAACAATTTACATGTTTGCGCATTCACTATTGAAAGAGATAAAGGAACCTGAACGCTAGGTCAGGCAACGACTCCTATCAGCGTAAACAATACTTCTGTTGTTGTCGCCGGATCGAAGGTTATAACTATGACCACTCGTTGCTGTTCTCGGTATAAGAAAGTTAATGGGGTGGGATTTTTTAGACTTCTTCTGAACATATTTACAGGAGAGCTGAGTTCGTCTTTCTTTCAGGCTTTCAATGTTAGTAATATTAAGGGCATCTAAATAACTGTGGCGTGGATAGATAATATGTAGAGCTCTCTTTTGAATTGATTCCACCAACTCTTTTTAGAATCCTTAGAGAATACAGGCGCTTCGAGGCTTTTTGCGAAATGTAATCAATATGCTCACTCCACTTCAAATCATTACTGATAATAATACCGAGTAATTTATAAGTTGTGACATGTTCAACTGTGTTCTTACCTGGGACAATTGGTCTTGTAGTAAAATAATTATCATTTTGCATGAATAATTAACATTTCTTTACACTTTATCGGATTTAATTTCATATTGTGTTCTATGGAAAACTTGTGGATGTCATTGGCAGCTACATTTAGTAAGCTAATACCATTCCTTGGTAAAATTTCCAATGCCGTGGTATCATCAACGAATTTAATTCTCACATGCCAGTCACGCAAAAGATTGTTGGTCATCACAGCGAACAAAATCACGCCCAGTTTCGTCCCTTGCGGGATGCCTCCCCTGGGTGATTTCCGATCAGACAGAGAGTTCCCAATCCTTACAGCTAGTGAGGTCAAGAGGGTCCTAATCCAGTTAATTAACACCGTATCTATCTCGAAAAATGCCAACTCCTGAGAAGAATCGAATGATCAATCAAGTCAAAGCCCTTTGAGTAATCAGCAAAGAACATTCTAACTCCACAATTCCCGCTATCTGTTACCTCGTGTATCGCCTGTAGGATATAGATCAAGGCGTCCGCGGTGGAGTGCTCCTCCCTTGCGTACTGGCGTGGGTCAAGTTTTTCCGAGATTTGCGCTACAAATCTGCTGCGCGCAAACCCTTCCATGACTTTGGCAAGGGTGCAGGTCAGGGAGATAGGTCTCAAATCCGTTTGGATTTCTTGTGGCGGGGAAACCTTGGGCAGGGGGTTGATTATGGATTGCTTCAGCAGATCAGGTACATAGGCCTCCCTAAACGTCCATAATTAGCGGGGCGAGTTCATGTGCGAATTCTTTCAAGACCCTGTTAGGTATCATGTCAGGGCCAATTGCTTTCCCGATATTCAGGCTTGATAAAGAGTCCTGCACCTCCCTAACACTCACTAGAAGGCCGGGGGGGACCTGTTGATTGGTTACTTCGGTTAGAGTCAAGGGGATAAAATCTGAAATCACACTGATAAAGTGGTCGTTCACCATATTAGCTGAGGCGTGTCTGGACAGTTTTCGCTTAGGAATTGCTGGAACCATTCCTGTTGTATATTCTGACCTGTCAATAACTTGATTTGCTTCCACCATTTTTTTGGGTCCGTCTGCCCAAGGCCACTTACTTTATGATGGTAATAATGGTATTTTTCTAACCTTATTTATTTCCTACTGGACTTTATTCCTCAAACGCCTGTAGGAAGCGGAGTCTTTTCCGTCACGGTAAATGCAGTTTGCCGCTTTTTAATTAGCATCTTGATTCTCTTCGTTGTCCAAGGTCTACCAGTTGGATGAATTCTAACTGTTTTCCAGGGAAGGTAGATGTCGACTGCATTTTGTAGCTCGGTAATGAAGATGTGAAACTTATGTTTGCATGACTCTGCCGAAAACAACTGCGACCAGTCCTTGTTAGTCAGCCAACGTCCGAACGCGCGCCACGCGCTGTCCTGTAAATCGCGCATTACATTTTTGGATTACATGTGGATGCATGCTAGTTGTTATTGGTTTTGCTAAAATCGTAAAATGATCACTCCTCGCTATCTTTGGTAGTTGAGACAATTGAAAAATGGCGGGTCTATTCGTAAGAATCCAGTCAAGGGTTCTTGCATCTCTGGTTTTAAATTTTACCATTTGTTTAAGGATGTTTCACTGCGTCAAGTCCTTTGGTTTGAGACCCGTCGAAAGAGGGTTAAAATCCCCGGTAATCACCACCAATGCATTAGGTTGTTTCATAAGTAGGCTGTCCAAAGTTGATCGAATATGGTTGGACGGAACACCGTTCGCGGGTTGTCCGTTAGCTGTTGAATGGTAAACGACACAAAGAATTATTGAAGAGATCGATCTAGGAAGGCTATAAGGCCTTAAGGAAAGCCACAGAGACTCCGCATCTGGTTGCTCACATTGAGATAATCGGGTGCACGGAATGGTTTGTCTTAAATAAATGTAGACCCCTCCACCATGCGTAAACGAACGATCGTTCCTAAAAAGGTTGTACCCCAGTATAGCCACCGCAGAGTCTGGAATTTGCGGTGACAGCCAAGACTCTGAGATACAAACAGTGTCGACATCGTTACATTCGGCGACGTATTGCAACTCATCAACCTTACTATTGAGAGATCGTAGATTCGCAGTTAAGATGACAGGGATCCTACAGGTCTTTCTTGACATTTTCAATGAAGTGTGAAGTAATTCTTGAAGGTATCTGGCAAAGATTGTAATGTTGCTCTTTAATTTGTCTTCCAGCTCGAACCCCTCGATTCCGTCGCACTATTCTCAAGTCAGAAAGGTAGTTCTTAACATCCCGGGGCATCACTGATGCGCATGACTTCAAGAAGAGTAGATATTGGGAAGAATAAACAATCAGTTCTGTATTTTGGGAATTTGCATAGCCGCCTGCAGATAGAAATACGTAGTTTTGATTTCTCCGTAGGCGTACCTCAGAATTTGGGGTCACATCTCCTGGGTTAGCTTCCACGTCCATACAAGTAGTCAAATCCCTAGGAAAATCCAATTCTGTTCTGTGTAGAAGCAGAAGACCGTGCCTAAGCCATTTTGAACAGCATCTTCTGGACCTCGGCTGGATTGAGTAGATCTTTTAATGAAAGCTAGCGACGAAGAAAACCGAGACTCAGTTACAACTTCCTTGGAATAACTCCTTCCTTGGAGATAGTAGTTTCGCTATAACTTACCAAGGTCCCATTAGAAATAATTCGGGAACCATTAAATAGCAAATATAAGGTGGCCCATAGGGAACAAGACAAACTTTTTTTATCGCGCGATAAATGATAGATTATCGCGCGATAAATGGAAATTATCGCGCGATAAATGGAAATTATCGCGCGATAAATGGAAATTATCGCGCGATAAATGGAAAGTATAGCGCGATAAATGGAAATTATCGCGCGACAATTTTATTATCGCGCGATAACATTTATTCTTATCGCGCGATAATATCTATTATTATCACGCGATAATATTTATTATTATCGTGCGATAATATATATTATTATCGCGCGATAATTTATCATTTATCACGTGATAAATGGAACCTTGTCAGGTCACGTAATCGGCTGTCATGCATGTTGTTTCCGTGGACGACAATGACTGCCACAGTTGAGGAGCTATGTTTTGAGGTCGATAGTTCGTTTTATTCATGTAAAAAGATCATTTAGCAGTACGTTGCAATACTACGACACATAGCTCTTTGAATCAGTATAGTAAACCTTGATTTTGCGAAGTCCGAGCCCGTGGAAATTTTGTATTATTTATTTATATTTTGTGATAACTTTTTGATGATTGCATGACTTATTGTCACGGTTGTGTTACACTAAAACCTTGAAATAAACTTTCATCAGTTTGCTCATCTTCCAGTCTATACTATATGCCCTCTAAATTTCTTTGTCATTGCTCAAATATTCTGGAAGTTACGGAGGTGAAGGGGGCGGAATCTGCTTCACTCCACGGTCTGAAAAGATTTAAAAAAAGCTCGGGCCGAATAAGGTCAAATTACTTCGTGCACACGAGCAGTTACACAATGCTCATAGGCTTTTAAAGTATCCTCTATTTCGCACAGAAATGTAAACACAGTAACTTTGACACATATGTCACCAGAACTGTCGGTCCTCTTTTGCCAGAAAGGCCTCGCACACAAAGAGAGGGTGGCATTAGGGACACATGAGGCTAGGTTTTCGGGTGTAATTCATTCCCCTTCAAAAAAAACATCATACCGAACCATACCATCATACTGAACCAACTGTTGTCGATGAGATAAACGAGATCCACGAAAAGGTTACGGGCTTCTAGAGCAGTTAAAGGCACTTGCAACTGTTGCTCTTACATAATTCTATCAATCAGTTCTCTGCATTCCTCCAAACAATTTGTGGGGCTTGTTCAGTCGCAGCATTCACCATCAATCCCATCAATGTCATCTAGGTCAACTTCTGTCCGGTAATCCGTTGCATTTGTCCATGCAGGAACAGTATTGGTTATCGCCAAATGCACCAGCGATTAAGAATTGACTACAGTCTTGTTGTCCAGAAGGAGACCGTACGAGTCATAATTAAAGAATTGGATCCTGCTGGCGTACAGTCACGATCATAATGTGTTTTTTGTTTGGAGGAATGCAGAGAATTGATTGATATAATATTTGATAGAATATTTGAGCAATGACAATGAAATTTAGCGGGCATATAGTATAGACTGAAAGATGAGAAAACTGATGAAAGTTTATTTCAAGGTTTTAGTGTAACACAACCGTGACAGTGTAAGTCATACAATCATCAAAAAGTTATCACAAAATATAAATAAATAATACAAAATTTCCACGGGCTCGGACTTCGCAAAATCAAGGTTTACTATACTGATTCAAAGAGCTGTGTCGTAGTATTGCAACGTACTGCTAAATGATCTTTTTACATGAATAAAACGAACTATCGACCTCAAAACATAGCTCCTCAACTGTGGCAGTCATTGTCGTCCACGGAAACAACATGCATGACAGCCGATTACGTGACCTGACAAGGTTCCATTTATCACGTGATAAATGATAAATTATCGCGCGATAATAATAAAAATTATCGCGCGATAATTTCCATTTATCGCGCGATAATTTCCATTTATCGCGCAATAATTTCCATTTATCGCGCGATAATTTCTATTTATCGCGCGATAATCTATCATTTATCGCGCGATAAAAAAAATGTGTCATGACCCCTATGGGCCACCGTACAAATATGTAACGATATGATAAGATAAAAGATAAAATAGAGGGAGCTTAAAAGTCGCGGTCGCCATGCTGGCGCTCCCAAGAGACTTCTGAATAATAGCCTATTGTGCCGCAAATTAAGTGTCTAAGAGATTAATCTTCAAGTTTGTCCAGTAATCCCTTACAAAGCTTCAGTTCGCAGCCAGTAAATGAAACCTTACTCCCTCTGTCAAACCTTTCTACTGGTATGATTGTCTTCTGGATCCATTTGCCCTCCACAGGATCAAAGCATTCAATCATCCGTTCGGCCTCGTTACGGTCATTCTTTCCACCCAACACAAACAATTTTTCATTCAGACAAACCATATTACTTCCGCCCTTACGAGAAACAATCAAGCTTCCGGTAAGGATCGGTAAGGTGCCATTCATTTGTTGACATAGAATACACCTCACGAGTTTGCAACACTGACGGTCTCTCTATATGCGATCCACCAGCGACAAAGATTTTCAGATGCATGACCTCTCCAAAAGCATTACCTCTTTCTTCTCGCATGTCAGCGATTTCCTCCCATTTGTTTTCCACAGTGTCAAATCTCTCAGTTGTGGCGACGTTTTGTGACGACGAGGGAGGACTCCCACCAAGCACGTAGAGATGGCTGCCGGCTGCAACAACACAAGCTTCCCTTCTACAGCCTTCAAGAGACGAGAGAAGCGTCTCCCAAATATACGATTCCACGTTGTATTTTTTCACTGTGGTTTGTTCACCTTGTCTGTTAATAGCGTTTGTATAAAGAAAAGAAGACACTATCCCTATAAAATATTTATTTCCTGATCCCCACATCATAATAAAGGCCTTGTAATATCATGATTGCCCCCCTAATTTTCAGTTAAGTGGCAGTCAGTTTTATAACCCCAGCTTTATTATCCGATGGCGAATGGCGACAACTGATTATGGCCCGCCGAAGCGAACAAAAATACTTGTGTATGGATATCTAATACTTGTTTTGTAAAATATACGACTTGTTGCTAAAATATAACGCTTGTTTTGTAAAATATACGACTTAATGCGGAAATATAAAACTTGTTTTGTAAAATATACGATTTGTTACGAAAATGTAACTCTTGTTTTGTAAAATATACGACTTTGTATAAATATAATACTTTAACAGCGCCAGCTATTTGAGTGTTCAAGCCTCAAAAAAGATGGCGGATGAGTTAGGAGCTTTTCTTGGAGTGTTAGAACTTGGAAAACAAATTTGCAAGGACGTTAGACGAAACTTGTTTGTGCAACTAATCAGTCAATATGCGCTCTGCTGCAAAGCAGCTGACCATAGACATTGGGCGCCCTTAAAAAAAAATGTGTTGTGTGTATTTGTTTTGTTCATTGCATGTGTGACACTTGCGACAAACGAGATCTAGGTCGAAGGGTGTCGCTAAAGCGTGTTAATGCTACGGGACTATCTTACAGGTCGTGTGCTTCAAGTACCAATAACCACGGAAAACCAAGGTTGACGGTTAACGGTGATTTAATGATGATGAACGATTAGCGAACCACGATAGACAATCACGATCACGATCGTAAACTGAAATAACAATGTAATTTACTTAAAACGTTGCGTAACTCATGAACAAAACGCTTAGAGCAATTAACCTGCCTCCGTAGATAACGCGATCAAAATTAACAACAATCAACAGGAATACTCGAAAATCATAATAAGCTACATCAAAATAACTCGAGATTTAAATCGATTGTAAGATTAACAAAATGGCGCTCCCAGCTTAGCGTCTCATTCTTTGATTCGCCTCCTTTAGATTGAAAACAATAAATTGTGCTATTGTACGACTCTGTACGTTAGCGTGCTTCTACCCAAAACAAGAAAACTAATCAAAGGAGGAAACTAGCAAAATTACTCACATATCGGTCCCGCTTGTGCCAAAGGTTAAGAACCAAAAAACGGCAAGTCGAACAGATAGAATGGACAAGGCAAAATACAATTATACACTGGCTAAAGGGACGCTAAACGAGGCTTTTATACGCGCGTGGGGACGCTAAAATATCTGATTACAAAACCAATCGAGAACAGACAACAACATAACCACATCCGTAACTAAAGTAATTGGTAACAAACAAATCAAATTCCACTTAGACTGAATGAATCGTTTGAGTATCCTTAACAGCATGATTGTTATAGTTTCCTTATTAACTAACTTCAGTTTATGAATTTTTTCTTAACTAGTTAAACCCCAAGAACTGCTTAATTTTGCCTACACTATACAAAAAAACCTACACACAGTGTAGGTACATTTTCAATGCCAGTTACAAGGACAATTTCTCAGCATTCAAGAGTTTCTTGACCTCACGATCATTTTCTATATTCTCACAACATTAATGTGTGACTCAAGAATGATACTGTGGGGAGAAATTATCGGTAGAGGCTATTACTCCCAAGGGTTAGAAGATTAAGGAACAATTCTCCTTATGTTTGGTCGTAATAAGTGGTGTTACCAGGATTGCAACTACACTGCTAAATCAAACCAACATACTCGCTAGAATTATTGAGGTAAATCAGGGAGGATACATTTCGATATTATTTTTTGTCAAAAGTGGGGTGAGTCCACCTCAGGAGATGTGGATTACAATGAGAGAGTGTTTCGACAACTAAACGACACACCACCCTTGGAAGTCACGCACTTTTTTTATTGTGGAGCAGCTTACTCACTAATTACTGTCCATCATCACCCTACAAACTACTGAGGCTTGTCAATTTATCTTAAATCATTGTCATGCTTGTTGTATTTATTCTTTAAAAACGAATATGCGCATCCTCCTTAATCTGAAGGTGCCTGCTGTCTTTACAATGGTTTGTAGTAAACTGATTGTTTTCGGAAAGAAACCCCTTCAGTTAACGAGGACTTAAAGATAAAAAAAAGGCATTGTCATCAAGACCATAAAAGTATAATAGTTCAATGTAATCCGAACTCTCACAGTAATGTGGAATAAAAAGGAAGAAAATTATTACTACGGGCGACAGTTCATAGAGATTATTCCATGGAAAGTGCGCACAAACAATTTTCATTCACTAGTTACGATGCTTGAAAACGTGAACGAGTGAGTTTTTCCTGTAATATTTCATAAACGAGTGTGATTGTTTCATCGGGGTTTCCAAACACGAGAAAACTGATGAAAGCACGAGGCCTACGGCCTCGTGCTTTAATTGTTTTCGAGTGTTTGAAAACCCCAATGAAACACGAAGCACGATTTTTTGAAATTGCTTCTCAATCGTGCATCATTAGCCAAGAACAATGAAAAAATTCTGACTGATTTTGGCATCGTACGCGGATAAATTCTCCATCAGTGGAGTTTGACATTTTATCAATTCTAGGGTTTGATATTTCATCAAAGTATAGTGGAAAAGCCTCTGTCCAGTGTTTCATCGGGGTTTCTAAGCGCACACGTGGCCAAATTGGCGTATCCTGATTGGTTTGTAACTTGACGAATTCTTAATGAGTTTGAGAATTATGCATCGCAACGAGTGAATCAAAATTGTTCAAGCACTTTCCATGGTCACTTGATGTTTTTATTTGATACATACTGAGACTTTTTCTTACCGACCGACACATTGCAATGATTGTGAGCGAAAAACTGTGAAAACACATCGGATCGTTCAATCGGACACGCGAACGACACTACTTCACAGTGTAAATCTCAGTATGTATGAAATAAAATTGAATTTGCGACAGCTTTATTAATATAACTTTTCGCATGCTCCTTTGCAATTATTAAAGCATCTTGTTATTGCTAAATCTGTGTGCTACTAACACAAGACTGTATTTTTTAGATGTAAGTTTCATCATGCTATTTAAACGGGCAAGATTATATTTTAACGTCGAATAACTGTAATGAAACACACACAGAATATCTTATCTCCCAGATGTGTAAGAAGCTTTTTTGTTTAATCCCTTGTCCACTGATATAGAAACATTGTAAAGATTTCTTAAGTTTGAACACCCGTGAGAAAAACAATAAACTCTCTCCTTGAAGGAAACTAAGGGGAATTGTATAGAAGCTAACTCAGTCATCATCATCACACAACTCAAATACTGGAATAGGAGCCACAACACGAGCGGCGGATGCTCTGGAGCCAAAGAGGAGGGAGGCGATGACGGTAGTGCTTCCTGACGAGAGGCCGAAGCCGGTTTGGCTGGTTACTGGCTTCATTTCCTCTTCCGTGCCGAAGTTGGGTTTCTTCAGCACTCCTTTAGAGAGCTTCATTACACATCCAGCGAATGTGTCCTTATTTCCTGATGTGTACTTTTCCACTGGTATAGATGTCTTCTCAATCCACTTATCTTCTGTTGAATCGTAACATTCAACTGACAATAACCTATCTCTATTATTCTTGGTGCCACCCAGAACATATAAGATACCATTCAGACACACCATGCTGCCATACACACGCCAAGCGTTTAAGCTTCCAATGAAGTGCCATTCGTTTGTCGAAATATTGTACATCTCGCATCTTCTTGACACCTTATTCTTTTCGTTTAAGCCTCCAGCAACAAAAATCTTTTGTTTAGTTGCCACTCCAAAGGCACCACCCCTTCCTTGCTGCATGTCAGCGATTTCCTCCCATTGGTTTTTCACAGTGTTGAATCTCTCAGCTGTAGCGACGTAACTAGCACTGCTAGGGGCTGATCCACCTAAAAAATACAGACGGCTACCACCCGCGACAACACAGGACCCGCTCCTAAAGCCTTGAGGAAATTCCACAACTATTTGCCATGTACAAAGCTCCACGTTGAATCTCTTCATAGTAGACTTTCCAACAGGTTTGTTAACTTCAATGGCGTACATATCCCCTTTGACAACGGTCACGATGGCGCTATCTGCCGATACGTCAATCAGATCCGACATTGACCAGCCATTAAACACGGGATCATACTTGTCTGCCTGGCTGAATTCCTCGAACATGTACAGCTGATCACGAAATGTGAGCATTTGCGTTTTCTGGTTTCTCTCAGTTGACCCGTCTGGCAGTCGTTTCCACTGGTTTTTTTCTGGGAGATAACAAAATGTGTACAAGCCACCACATGCTAGAATAACACGTGTTTCCAGACCTTTTCTTGGTGACTGCGGGAGATCATCTTCACTCGCAAAAGTAGCCATCTTTACGGTAGCATTCATGACCAGCTTTACACAAGCATAATTCTCACACACCAGTTCGTTTGTCACGACACCCTCCAAACAGTCACGCGACAGAAAACTCAGTCTAACGTGACGAAACAGTTCTTCAAATGCTGCTTTTCGCTCGCTCTTGTTATGTTCAACCCATTTAAGTATGATCTTGAAGACGCTGGCTTCCGCTTCCACAGCAATCTCGTCACTTGAAATCCACCTCGCCACCTCCTTAGCCTCCAAGCTCAGAAATTCATCCATTTCTCCTACCGAGGCGAAATTCTCGTGGACGAATTTCTCGCTGTTGCCAATAAGCTCGATACAGTCGTATTTCTCAGCGAAATAAAAGGTCGATATGCAATTTGAATTGGACATTTCTCCCTCTAGAAATCGCCCCGAAACAGTTTTCAAGCTCGGTATGATCAAAAAATCCCCTGCGGCGATCAGTTTCTTTGCATTCTCCTGAGTTACTTCCACAGTTCCAGTGTAGATGAATTCCAAAACATCTTCCAGAACAGATCCTGAAATCTCCTCAAATCGAATAATCCCTTCGCGATTCTCCTTCATGTCGCTCTGAAGAAGCTTGCAAATGAACGGACTAACGGCGGAAAGGACATTTCTGTGAGCCTTAAACTCGCTGTTATCCCTCGAAACCAAAGTAATGTCGCACAAATAATCTTGTTTTCGCTGAATGTTAAGGCGCTTCAACATTTCCACACAGAAAACCGATTGTTCAGCAGCTGAGATAGGCTGTAAATCTTCCATCTTTTATACAATATCCTTATTTCTGTTGGCAAATTCTGCCCAAACCTTGTTGATAATATGGATTAATCTGGAAGAATACCGAAAGCGGAAGTATAGCTGGTTCCCACTTTCCTACGATTTTTCTTTCCCAAGTCAGCTGGAAGACTCTGGGAACGAGTAGAAACACAGTACCAGGGGACTGGGAAAACGTTGTTAGCAGAATCTCGAGGGAGAATATAGGAAAGTCAGGAGCTGGATTCTTTTGAACGGGTATGAGGTGACTAATGATATTGTTGTAAGGATCCATGTGTCCTTAGCTGTGTCAAAACATTCAACACTCGGTTCAGTTTGGCCCCTTTCATTTCTCCTACCCAGAATGTATAGCTTTCCTTTCAGACGAACCTACTTCCGTATGTAAACATCGTCGAACTGATTCAGCTTCCAACGAGTTGCCATTCCATTCGTTTGTTGACGTATTGTACATATCGCAAGTGTTCAATATTTCCCCATTTCGTAATTCCCCTGCGACGAAGACTTTTTCTTGAGTAGCTGCTCCAAAAGCATTCCCTCTTCCTTCCAGCATGTCTGCGATTTCCTCCCATTTGTTCTCCACAGTGTCAAATCTCTCAGCCTCAGCGATGGATTGTTTTATGTCTGGATTCATCCCACCAAACATATACGAATGGCTGCCACCAGCAACAATACAAGCATTTTTTGCTTTACACTCTCTATCACATGAGTAATCGAGTGTCTTCCATGCCCACTATTTCACATCATATCTCTTCACGGTATTATTTTCCCAATAGCGGCAGGTCCTGACTAGAACGGCATAAATGTCTCCTTTTACCACAGCCACCTTAGTAGAATTTGAGTGCAAGTTTACTGCTGACCAACCATTACAAAACAGATCGAGTCTCTCTGTATCTGGAAAGTCACTAAAGGTAAACAACTGATCGCAGTAGTTTGTCGTGACTGTACCATCACCCTCTTTTACTTTCAAACCGTCAGGTAAATGCCTCCACTGGTCTTGCTCAGGGAGATAGCAAAAAGTGTATTTGCCACCACGAGCAACAATAATAAGTGTGTCATTTCCCTTTCTCGTTGACTGCGGGAGATCATCTTCATCGGCAAAAGTAGCCATCTTTATCATGTAGTATCTAATTAACGTCAGCCTCAAACAAACAGCACTGTCACGAACAAGTTCGTTTGTCACGACATTCTCCAGACAGTCACGCGACAGAAACCTGGTCGAACGTGACTAAACAATTCTTCAAATGCTGCTTTTCGCTCGCTCTTTCTGTGGTTTACCCAGTCCAATATGATTTTAAAAACATCAACTTCCTCTTTGACTATAATCTCGTCGGACGAAATCCACCTCTCGATCTCTCTAGCTTCCAAGTTCAAAAATTCACCAATTTTTGCCACGGAAACGATGTTTTCGTGAATAAAACGCCTGCTGCTGGCGATGAGCTCGTCACAATCGTATTTTCAGCGAGGTAAAAGGTTGAAATACAGTTAATGTGTGACATTTCTCGTTCCAAAAACTGCCCTGAAACAATTTTCAAGCCCGAAACGATCAGATAATTCCCTGCGGCGATCAGTTCCTTTGCGTTCTCCTGAGTAACCTCTACAGTTCCAGTGTAGATGAATTCCAAAATATCTTCCATAACAGATCCTGAAATCTCCTCAAAACGAACAATCCCCTTTCGATTCTCTTTCATGTCGTTCTGAAGAAGTCTGTAAAAGAACGGACTTGCGGCGGAAAGAACATTTCTGTGAGCCTTTAACTCTCTGTCGTCTTTGGAAACAAAAGTAACATCGCACAAGTAATCTTGTTTTCGCTGTGCGTTGAGGCGCTTCATCAGTTCTACACAGAAAGCCGTTTCTTCGGCAGCTCAGATAGGCTGTATATCTTCCATATTTAACAGAATTTCCCAATTTCCGTGGGCAGATTCTGATAAAGTGGATTAATACTCGGGAAAAATACCGAAAGCGGAAGCATGGATGGTTCCCACTCAGTCCCATACGCGCTCGGTTGCCGAGTCCCCTGGGAGATTGTGGAGAAGAGAAGGACAGTCTCTATCTGTCACTGCCATTTTGTCTCTGGTGTGGTTGTTTTGTAGATCCATTACTAAAGGAAGTTGAAGTATTTTCCACGGAGAGCAGTGAGATTTGTTTCCGACAGTTGACTGCAGAGTATAATGGTGTAGTTCGCCTTTTAAAATCTTGCTTAAGAGCAGAAATTTTCTACGGAGTTTTTCTCTTAGACCTTGCGCTCTTGGTCCATGGAAAATACGGCGTCTTTAGTGGCATTTCTTGAGAAAGGGTTCGATGGCACTTTTATTCACCTACCAGCACCATAAATCGAGAGACCACAGGGTCCGTTAGGTGGGAAAAATTACTCAAATTATGAATCAAGATCCTCCTGGCCGTGAGAGATGAAATTCTAGGATTTTCTCGGATTTCCATGACTCACATGAACCCTGGACCTTGCACCCTAGCACCATTCAATAAAACTTAATATGAATTGAACTGTAAGGGAAGGAGGAGACATATTTAGCTACAATCTAAAAAAACATCTATTGTAATTTGGTTATATCAACTAAGTTGAAATTGTAAATTGGCCACCGTACGTAAAGGGTTAAAAAGCTGACTTTTCGAGCGTTAGTCTGATGATGTTGATAAGCTCTTCTTAATAGTATTCCTCAGCGAGGTAAAAGGTTGGAATACAACGTTCATATGTGACATTTTTGGTTCCAAAAACCGCCCTGAAACAGTTTTAAAGCTCGGTATGATCATATACCTCCCTGCAGCGATTAATTCCTCGGCATTTTACTGGACCACTTCCACAGCAGATCGGAATTCCAAAACAACAGATCCTGAGATCTCCTAAAATCGGATAATCCTTTCGCGATTCTCTTTCGTGTCGCTCTAAAAAAGCTTGAAAAAGATCGGACTTACGGCGGAAAGCACGTTTCTGTGAGCCTTTAACTCTCTGTTATCTTTGGAAACCAAAGTAATGTCGCACAAATAATCTTGTCCTCAATGAGTGTTTTGGGCGCTTCATCAATTCCATACAGAACAACGCTTGTTCCGCAGCTGAGATAGGTCTAATATCTTCCACCGTTTACAGAATATCCTTATTTCCTCGTACACTAGAATCCGCTCAAATGTTTCTCATAATGAGGAACACACGGAAAATATATTGAAAGTGGAAGTATAGCTGATATCCAATTTTCTTTTTCAGCTCCCGAGTCCCTGGGCTGGGGAGTTCTGGAGACGAGAAGATATGAGAGCAAGCAAGCTATCATTAGCTATGGTAAAAAGATACAGGTACAGGTCAACCAAACATTTTACTGGTTCTGAAGAGGACAAGCGTTACTGGTCGAAATACAGTTTGCCCCGGTATTGCAAGATTACGTTAACTCTGACGTGACTCGGGTTCGAACATAGCTCAGACAACAGAGATTCGACCAGGTTTTATTCCGTTGTAGGTTTACCTACACATCTTTGCTTAACTGTGACCATTCTTTGCTTTAGAATTAAACTCAGTAATCATTGAATTAATTTATACCTGTGTTTAATCCGTTTAGGAAGCCTAATTTTTTCAGACGTACGGCTTGTTCATTTACATGTCACTTTTTCCAAGCCGTTTTCGTAACTTTTAGATTGCCATTTAAATAGTGCTTACATAGCGTGTGTTCGAAAGATTCAACTCCCACTTTTAAACACGAAGGCGCGCTACTGAAACGAGCCTTAGGTCCCACTGGACCATTTGTCAATCAACCGTCGGGTGATGTAGAACTCTCAGAGTCAAGTCAGCTTGAGCTACAGCTACTCCAAAGCAGTGAGCAGCGGGCGCATTCCTCAAAATTGTTTTATGTCTTCATCACAATACAAGAATTTTTGAGATTTGTATTTCCTTTCTCCAATGGAAACTGTCTTCATTTGTGGCGGTAAATTTGAGATCGAAGTAGGTGGTTCGCACGTTACCTCATGCCACCATGCTGGTGCAAGTAAACAATAGATATCTCATTAGCTCCTTTTGTTCGTCTACCAGCATTTACATTTGATCCGCACACGTCAACGGTGAGTGACAAATGAGCCTAGGTCTTCCCAGGGAAGACTTCCTTATATAGCGCGCCTTCGTGTTTAAGTGGCATAACACACAGGGGTAGGATTCACTACTTACTAAGATTTTCTTTATTTATTTGTTTTTGCATTCAGATTTTCGTGTTTAAGAAACAGTGTTTCTGACTGTCAATCAAATTCTCCTTGTCAGCTCCATAGGAAATGTAAATAGAATAGTGTGGAGAATATGAATACCACTGTTAAGGTATAAAGGGTTTACGGCAGTTTTTCAGTTTGGACCAATTGCTGTTGTGGCATTTTATTTCTATGCCCACTTTGGTTTCTCTGTTTCCAACAAGCCCCTACACACCCCCTGTGTAAAACAAAGCTGGTAGTGTCTTATCCTAACAAGCAATAGGTGTTAAAGGTAGTAAGCTACCAAAGGTTTCCAAAACCATATACACTTCGTTTTATTTAACCAGAGTACAGATTCGAGTATTCTTATCAATCAGAAACAGCCAAAATGGCACTCAGAACTGTGCTTTCCCGCGCTTGTCGGTGCAGGTTACATTTTTCCCACGCAAACAACGCTTAACGCGTTTGGTCTGGTCAGTGGTGCATTTACTCTAACGACGAATCAAGGATTCCTTTCTTCTTATTCGCTGACATATGTCTGTTTATTTAATCCGTCATTCAACTTATTCGTGAAAAATACGATTTAAGAGTGATCTAATCCATAATCCATAATTATGTAAGTTCTTATAGAGCAACCTGTACCCAGATTTTGAAAACTGCTGGGGGACCCATTCTCCTGCATTGCCGTGTGCATTTCGCTGAGCTCAACAGGTTTCAAATGTAACTGATTGCTCAATGGTGACCATATTCTACTCATCTACAGTAAGCTAGTCTGTCCGTTAAGCCGGACCTGTTTCGTCTTCTTTTTGACTTCAGAGGCAGTCAGCGTGAAAAATGCGAAGCAGTCAAGTATACATTTCGAAGAAACTAGGCTCAACAATGTTTAGGTTGTCTCGTAATTCTCTGGAGAGCCTCAGAACAGAGGCAGTGAATTCATTTTTATTTTCTGGGTCGATCTTCGTCACTGGTATGGTTGTTATCTGGATCCATTGTTCGTTTGCCAGATGAAAATATTCAGCACTCAGTTCACTTTGGTCCTTCTGATTTCTTCCACCCAGTAAGTACAGCTTTCCATTCAAACAAACCATACTGCCGTCATAACGTGGAACATTCAAGTTCGCAATACGTTGCCACTCATTTGTCGACGTTTTGTACATCTCACAAGTTTGTAATCTCCCTCTCCCGCTTATTTCTCCTGCAAAGAAGATTTTCTCTTGAGAGGCCACTCCAAAAGCTTGGCTTCTTCCTTCTAGCATGTCCGCGCTTTCCTTCCACTTATTCTCCACGGTGTGAAATCTCTCAGCTTTTGCGACGTGGTCCTCACTATGGTCTCGATTCCGGCTGCAACAACACAAGCATCCACTCCACACTGTCCACGAGATAAGATAAGTTTCTCCCATGTACACTGCTTTACATTGTACCTCCTCGTAATAGTTGTCCAGTTAAATCTGTTAAATTCAACAGCATAAATTTCTCCTTCAAGAACGGCCAGCTTTGCAGAACCTGCGTGCAAGTTTAGCTCGGACCAAACGTTAAAAACAGGATCATATCTCTCTGTATTTTGGTACATGTAACGGGTGAAGGCAAACAACTGATTACGGAATTTTATCATCTGAGTTGCAGAGGCGTTAGTGTCCTTTAGACCATCTGGTAAGCGCTTCCACAGGTCCTCTTCAGGGAGATAACAAAAAGTGTACTTGCCACCACTAGCAACAATAACACGTGTATCATATGCTTTTCTCGGTGACTTCGGGAGATCATCTTCATCGGAAAAAGTGGCCATCTTTATTGTAGCATCTAACGTCAGCCTCACCAAACAGCACTGTCACGAACAAATTCGTTTGTCACGACATCCTCCAGACAGTCACGCGAAAAAAATACAGTCGAACGTGACTAAACAATTCTTCAAATGCTGCTTTTCGCTCGTTCTTCCTGAAGTTTACCCAGTCTAATATGATTTTTAAAACATCAGCTTCCTCTTTAACTGTTATCTCATCAGACGAAATCCATCTCTCGATCTCTTTAGCTTCCAAGTGCAAAAAATCATCCATTTTTGCCACAGTATCAATGTTCTCGTTAATAAAACGCCTACTGGCGTTTATAAGCTCGTCACAATCGTATTTCTCAGCGAAGTAAAAGGTTGAAATGCAGTTAAGGTTGGACATTTCTTGTTCTAAAGATCGACCAGAAACAGTTTTCAAGCTCGGTATGATCAAATAATTCCCAGCGGCGATCAGTTCCTTAGCATTCTCCTGAGTTACTTCCACAGTTCCGGTGTAGATGAATTCCAAAACATCTTCCATAACAGATCCTGAGATCTCCTCAAATCGAATAATCTCTTCTCGAATCTCCTTCATGTCGCTCTGAAGAAGCTTGAAAAAGAACGGACTTGCGGCGGAAAGAACATTTGTGTGAGCCTTTAACTCACTGTCGTCTTTGGAAACCAAACTAATGTCGCACAAATAATCTTGTTTTCGCTGAAAGTTGAGGCGCTTCATCAATTCCACACAGAGAGAAGTTTGCTCAAGGACTGTAATTCTTCCATTTTCATAGAATATCCTTCTTTTTGGGAACAGATCCCTCCAATTTATCTCCCAGTGATGAACAGTGATGTGGAAGAGGAAGTTCTTACCTCGTTCCCATTCTCCTTCTCGTCTCATCGAGTTTCAGCCCAACAATCACTCTAGAGACTCTGGAGACGAGTTCAACGAACAAGACAACAGTTCTAAGGAAGTGAGCCTTGGTGATTCTAAAAAATTCTAGGGGAAATAGTCTCCCGATAAAAATTTCTGAAAAGCTAAGTCTATACCTCTTTGCTCAACCGTTTATAAGAAACGCTTGAGTAAACTGCAAGGAGATGGAGCATCTGGTCGAAGACATAATGAATATTTCAACTGGATATGAGTGCTGCCCTGGGCGATTTACATAAGGTACAAGTCGAAATATTGACTGATTAAAAAGACTCTTTGCTGTTTTACTGTATCAGCAATTTATTGGTTGATTTACACATTACACACAAGTCTAGTGCATGCATCTCTACAAAAATAGATCCAGCAATATGAGAGAGACTGTAGAAGTATATTAGGTTATTCGTTTAATTTGCTTTTTTTTTAATAATTGTTTTAGCCGTGTATGTGGTATCATTATTTTATGTAGTAGAAACAAACAGAGCACAAAACCAGCTTTGGGGTAAAAAATTTATCACGTTTGTAAGCTCACTTTTGGATAACTATGAAATTTTTTCAATTGAATTTCTTGACGATCACTTAAGCTCCACTTTGCTTCACAACTCTTGGCTTTTTTGGGGGGGGGTTTAATCATTAGTGTTAGTAATTCAAATTTAACGAAAATTTTTCCTGATTTGTTACACTTTCTGATAATCTTGACAAGCTGATGTGAGAGGGCTGAACAAGTTGAGGTGTTCAGAAAAAGCCACCCCTAAGTTTCTCATGTACACATTAATGACTTTAATGAATATATAGATCCTGGTACACAGTCATTAGAAACAACTGAGTAATTTTCAGTCAGGTGTGTGGAATTTTAAAGTGTTCGAGCATGTTTAAGCATGTGATAGTATTAAAGATTTTTCTGAATTTATTTTGTACCAAATTCTAGCAATCAATCTTTCAGTGCATTGAAACCACTGAAATTGGACTCAAATGGGGGGAGTGGGGAGGGGGATTTAAGTTATGGTTTTTGAAAAAGCGGGAGCCTGTGTGCTGGGAAGGTTGGCACCAGTACAAATAATTGTGAATTCATTTGACAAAATTGCCATTTCTCGTCTATTTTGAAGTTGTTTTCATCATTTTGAATGAACTAATCTTTACAGCATCTGCTCTCACATTAGATTAAAGTTATTCAATTAATGCAAGTATCAGGGAAAACAGACCTCACCTGTTTGCGAAACCTGCAACAAATAATTTTATAGTGGAATTGACATTCCTCAGAGCATGACCAGAAGCCTCTTTCTAATCCATGTATTTTCTCATTTGATCAGGGGCTCTTTCTCCTGACATGCATTTAAATATGCTTGTGGAAAGAGCCCCGGACCGAAGTTAAAAACTCCTTTGGAAATACCACTGCAATCAATCCTTTATGCCTTAACATCAGTATGCACGTTCTCTATACAGTTCTATATTCATTTCCTAGGCTGCTGATAAGGAGAATTTGTGGAGAAATCAAGAGCTTTGGTTGATCATTTCCTCAATTCTCCTGATCTTAATGAGTGATTCAGTAATAATATTGTTATTTGCACAACACATCTTATTTTAGTTTGCTTAGTCATTACTTGTTATCAGTTTGTTGCATTTAAGTTTTATTATTCACGCCATGATTGCTAGGAATCAAATTTTGTTAATAATTATATAACCTTTGAAATCGATATAATCAGCCACACTACTACATTTTTATTTGTTAAGTGATCCGTTGTTGTTTCGCCATCTTAAGTTGTCAAAGCTATTTTTTTCTATTGATTGCTACCCGCAGGAGCAAGATCAAAGTAAGTCTGATCACATCATCAGTTGTAATCATTTTGTTTTATTTATAAAATTGTGTTCCTTATCAGTGTCCTTGATCTACATGTTGTAGCATTAGCTTACATTAGCCTTTCCCTTTTCTCTTTTTTATCGTTTGACTTTAGTTTGAACCACACTCACACTTACAACTTCAATTTTGTCATCCGTTCCCTGTACTGTTTTGATTCACCACTTTTTCTAATAAATACTCTGCTTATTCAACCCTTCAACATGTGTTGAATTACTTGACCTCCTGGGGTCAAATTCTCCCATCACAGTCTACACGTGGCTTTGTCCTGGAAAGTCATAGATTTAGATAGGAGAAATCAGATGCTGGTCACTCTTAGGGATATAATGACCAGATTATGCATTTATACTATTACAACTTAATTAAACAATAAGCAATTATTGAAGGAGGTTGAGCATGATATCATGGATTATCAATGCAGAGGTCTTAGTTAATATCTGCCAAAGGCAAAGGCTGAGGCAGATAACACAGATAAAAGGTTTGACAAATCATGGTATCATGCAAAACCCAAGTTCAATATTATTGTTTTATTATACATTCCTTAAACAATCTGCAAAAGAATACACCTCTCTGAGTTTGCAAAAGTTTGAGAATTCTAACACAGGTGAGGGACTTACAGACTAGGCAGACTTTGAACTTGACATGATAACCCAATATCTGCAGCAGATATTGGGTTATCATTATTACCGCTGGGTTTCACTTTCCCCAGCTGGGTCCCCTGCGGAGGCGCTTGACTTTCGGGCATGCGCGTGAGTGGCCTTCGAGTAAAAACCACGAGGGCCACCGAGTTTTTACCTGAATTCAAGCTGAATTCGATCTGAATTCGATAGTTTAGTGCTGAATTTTGAGTTCACCTCACGGTGCCTCGTGTAAGAGTAAACGGTTGACTTTATGGTTCGTCTTCACTCGTATTTTCTAAATGGTAGACTTTACGGTTAGACTTTACTCGCATTTACAATCATCATTCACAGGGTATTGTATAGTGACAGTATCCTCTGGACCAATCAGAGTTGTCATAGTAAGTCTAATGCATAATAATAGTCAACAAGGGTTAACTACAATGATGGCAAATGTCTTAGCATGCTCTTAAACTGTTACTAACTACTCTCATTTATCTTTCCTCCACCCCTCCCCCTCTGAGGACTCTCCTTCATTACAAAGCATAACTACCAAGCAACATCGCTTGGGGGTAAAAGGGGGACTTTCAAGTAAAGTTAGTTGAGTTAAATTATATGAAAAACTATTTTTTGTCACTCATTTTAGTTATACATGTATCAACAGCGAGCATAATGCAAACATCTCTCATTCCCTCAAGATGCTTGAACTCAAGTAACATTTCAACCATGTCAAGTCTGATCTTTGCCAGTGGCACTTTAGTGTCTGCAAGAAACTTGAGGCTGTTATCGAGCAGAGGCTTAAAGCAACTCAGTGTACTGTTATCATAAATAGCTAGCTGAGAAAAAGATTTTGAAAAAGGTGGAATTGGAAATAGTAATACTTATAGTAAATTGGAAAATAGTAATACTTATAATCTTGATACCTAATTAACAGTGATTGCTCACTATTAATACTGTAAAGTTAGGTAACAACTGAATACAAACATTGATATACATATAAATGGTTTAACATGTTGTGTGAAGGTTGTTTCACGTTAATTAAATACCCTAAAGTCACTTCAAAAAAAAAAAGAGGAAAAATTAAGATATCCGATAACAGAATATTTGCACATAAAAAGTGGGGAAACTTTAAAAATAGGAAACTCTCAGAAAAGCTAGTTCTATGCCTGGCTAATCAGAATTCCTTTTATGTCAATTTACTTAAACAAACATATAGAGAGGCATTAAGCAAGTTAGCCATCTAAATCAATTCAAATAGAAAAACTGATTGTGCTTTGACGATTATTAGTTCTAATGAGTTTTTTGTACTATGTCAATTTTGAATCAAATGACTACTGTTATAATGTTGATGAGTAGTTGAATATACACATGCCAATAAGTTATAGAGGGCTTTAAGGAGTAAACTGTGTTAATGCTGAAACATAAAAAGATGAAAATAGAGAAAAACAGCCATTATTCATAAATTTAACAGTCAATCCCTAAGTTGTGGGACTGAGGTGCTTCTGGTATTTTATGTATCTGCCTTTGAAAAGTCCATTTTATGGTCCACTTTATGTGCTCTATTGCCAGATCAATGTCACCGGCCCAAGCGTGACATTTTTATGAATTAAACTCTTCTGTGTTTTATCTCCATTACTCCTCTATCGCTAGTTTTCCATCTCTATTGTAACAAATCGTCTTCACACAACTATAAAGTGCTCTACAATACGGATTTTCCCAAATCTTTCTCAACTTAAGCCATTAGAATTTTATGTTTGTCAATTCTTAATTCACTCAATTTCTACTCAAGGCAGTGCAAATTTCAGAAGAAAACTTTAATGTCCTCAATCAAGCACACTAAACTAATTACACATGTAATTGATAAACCCAGGAATAATTTCTGTTTTACCACATTGGTATTGTAATGTTGCAATCTGATTGGTTAATTTGCCATCGTCGACAACGCTTCTTGCGTTAACATATCACGCAACATGTCAGGCACTGCTAGAGTCATTTTATTTGACAACGATATTGTAGTCAAAAACAAGTGGACAGTGATTTTGTGTGGTCTGTACTCTTATTGACGACAATTTCTCATCATAGCTAGTAGTCAAAATTTGTTGCGGATTCACTCGGCAGCACCTCATGAGTCCACAACATTTTGACCACTGTGATGATGAAGGTTATCAATCAAGTCACCCAAGAGTCATCTCACCCAAATTCATGTTCTACCGGAACCTGAGTCATGTTGCCCCCCCCCCCCCCCCAAAAAAAAAATCAAGTCGCCGGAAGAAACAAGTACTTAAAGATCAGACTTTAAGAGTACAGACCATGCTAGACCAATTTTGATTTGTTAACTTTATAATTGTGATAAGTCACCTCCAAAGGAAAAATTAACGAAGGGGCTTCTCACCAACAACACTGAGTTTATTCAGCACACTACTTAGGAACTGGGGGGTAAGGATTTTTGGCTATGTCATGATAAAATTTACCTTTACACGGGGGGATGGGTTGGAGGTTTGTGAGTATCACACGGTTTCCAGGGTAAATGGAGGGGGAATCGGTCATCTCCAATAGAAGGGGACTATAAGAAATTGACGGTCATTGAAGGAGAATCATTAGAATACTACATAGCCTATTGAGGGATCTGTTAAATTTAATCATGACATAGCCAAAAATCCTTACCCCCCAGGCGACAAATGATGACAAGTCCCTAATTATTGTGCACGGTCGTCCAGTTAGGGCGCGCTAGTCAGCATTTTTAACTGACTGGGAGACTACACCTCTGTAATACTAAGTTCCACTAGTGCTCCTTCGGAAAGCCTCATTGCACATCCAATAAACAGATTATATGTTGTGGAGATGCTTTCCAATGGCATGATTGTTTTTTGGATCCATATGTCCTTAGCTGTGTCAAAGCACTCAACACTCAGCTAATTTAGGTTGCCCTTACGAGTCATTCCACCCAATACGTACAGCTTTCCATTCAGTTGTACCATACTAAAATGGTAACGAGGAACGTTTAGGCCTTGAAAACGTTGTCATTCATTTGTTGATATATCATACATCTCGCAAGTAATTAATAATTTTCCTCCGCATAGCCCTCCAGCGACGACGATTTTCTCTCGAGTGGCCACCCCAAAAGCGCCAGCTCTTTCTGCCTTCATATCAGCGATTTCTTTTCATTTCTCCTCCTCAGTGTCAAATCTCTCACCATTTGCGAATTATTCCTGTGTATTTTTCCACCCTTGAATCATATACAGGTGTCTACCAGCTCCAACAACACAAATATTCCCTCTACAATCTTGATCAAACTAGAAATAACTGTCTCCCATCTACACAGCTCTACATTGTACTTCACGACTGAAAACCCAGTCGAACATGACGAAACAATCCTTCAAATGCTGTTTTTCGCTCGTTCTTTCTGAGGTTAACCCAGTCTGATATGATTTTAAAAACATCATCTTCGACTTTAATCTCGTTGGACGAAATCCTCCTCTCGACCTCTTCAGCTTCCAAGTGCAAAAATTCATCCATTTTAACCACGGAATCGATGTTCTCATTAATAAAACGCCTGCTCATGTTGATAAGCTCGTCACAGTCGTATTTCTCAGCGAGGCAAAAGGTTGAAATACAGTTAAGGTTGGACATTCCGCGTCCTAGGGGAATAATGGACATCACGTGACTAAGGTATTTGACACCCTCAGGAAACAGCTATGACGAGTCTCGACTAAAACCTATGGTTAGGGTTGGGATTGCAGAAATCACGTCAGTTCCATTGACCCTTTACCATTATTTTGGGTTAGGGTTAGATTTGGGTTAGGATTAGGGTTTGAGCATCCATAAGTCACGTGACCAGCATTCTCATTACACTCCAGAGCCCTGGGGCGGCTAGCCACACGGCACTGGTCTTGCTGAGCCCAAAACATTTTGCACTGAACCTGATAATTTAAAAACTGACCAACCCCCCTTACCTGCACTTTGTGTTCTAATCCCAAATTGAGCCCTGCAAGGCTTTTGACAACTATCCTCCCCCTCTAAATCCTTATCCTTTGCTACGATTTACACAAAACTTTCTAGTTTTACTGGTACCATAACTAGTTAACAGCTTACATAGTTGGCGACATCAAAATAGCAATCCTTGTTGTTCAAGTATGCAGATGACTCCACTCTAATCATTTCGGTTTGGAAGGGTGATACTGATAGTAATACTGCTGCTCATGTAGTTAATAACTTTACAAAATGGTCTATCGATAATTCCAAGAAGTGTAATTTCTCTAAATGTAAAGAAATGGTTTTCCGAAAGAAGGGCTACAAAAATGTATTAGAAACAGTACAGAATATCCCCCAATATTCACATCTACGTATTTTGGGGGTTACATTTCAAGAAAATTGTAGGTTCTCTATTCACATCAAGAATAAGTTGGCTGCAGCTAATAAATGCCTATATATTCTTAGAAATCTTAGGAGAGAGGGTTATTGTCAGGCAGAGTTGGATAAATTATTCAGCGCTCTGGTTCTGCCTAAACTTACCTACGGAATATCAATATATGGTTAATCTCCACCAGAACTTACTACCATACAATGCTTCCTGGATCGTTGTTACAAACGTAGATACACGTCCTCTTCGATTTCTATTATCAATTGCTTAGATAAGTCTGATATAGGTATCTTCAAAAAATTAAGCACGTGGGAACATCATCCATTGCACCACTCCCTTCCCAGGATCAACTCTGCTACCCGTAGGCTTAAGCAAGTTAAGCCAATATATCCACTTTGCAATACTGAGTGTTTTGAAAATTATTTTATTAATAGACTTAGTTTTAAGCATAACTTAGCTGTAAGTAATTAATACATATTTTAGCCCATTACACTTTATATGTATTTTATCAGTGAAATAAGGACTATTTACTTTTACTTTTAGTGACAAAAGGAAGTTTTTATATTGAGAGCGTTTTGAACTAGGACCCTTTTTCGAAGTACCCA